>NC_086320.1:37741639-37956639 GCF_036172605.1 Pelobates fuscus
AAAATGATGGGGAAGTTGTTATTTTAACGTTATTTCAATGTTTCTAATTTGCTTTTAATGTATCTAATTAGTTTGCATGTTTTTCTTTTCAGTGCCAAGGTGTGCCTTTCCAATCTGCAGCATTGGAAGGCTATATACTAGAGTGAGCAATATTGTACACCAAACATGTCAAACTCAAAGGCTAACACCAGCCAAATAAACAAGGATCAACTTTATGTGGGCCGCAAAAAAAAAAAAAAGAGTTTGACGTAGACCAACACAAACTAAAATTACTTGAATCATTCTCATGCATACAATATGTAATCCTGCATATGCATACATTTACTAAAAAGTTCCACTTCAAGTTACTTACTATGCCCCCACATCTAATACACAGCCTCCCGCAGCTGCTCCCCTCCACTCAAATACACTGCATGATCCCCAATCTAATACAATGCTCCGCAATTTAATACACTGCCCCTTTTCCTACCACTCTAATTTAATACACTTCCTCCCCTTTCTCCCCCAATTTTAATACACTGCTTCTCCTCCATCCACTCTAATTTAATTCACTGCCCACCACTCCCCCAATTTAATACACTACCCTCCATCCCCCAATTTAATACACTGCATCCCCTCCCTCCCCCCCACGCAGTGGTGTATCCTGGTTTTGTGCTGCCCTAGGCAGGACAAAACTCAGGCGCCCCCCTCCCGCCCGCGCCACCCCCATCCAACCCTTCCCCCCGCCCGCACCACCCCCACCCTTCCCCCGCCTTCTAAATACACACACACACATTCACTTACAGATACGCATACACTAGCTAGCAGAAACACACACTCGCTAACAGAAACACACACACTTACAGACACACTCACACTCACTAGCAGATACACACACACTCACACTAACAGACACACACACGCACTAACAGACACACACTAACAGACATACATACATACACACACACTAACAGACACACACTAACAGACATACACACACACAAACAGACATACACACACACACTAACAGACATACACACAGACATTCACACACACACACACACTAACAGACATACACACACTAACAGACAGACACAGACACACTAACAGACAGACACAGACACACTAACAGACAGACACACTAACAGACAGACACACACACTAACAGACAGACACACACACACACTAACAGACATTCACACACACACACTAACAGACAGACACAGACACACTAACAGACAGACACACACACTAACAGACAGACACACACACTAACAGACAGACACACACACACTAACAGACAGACACACACACTAACAGACATTCACACACACACACACACACACACACTA
The DNA here is from genome assembly GCF_036172605.1 of Pelobates fuscus. NCBI lineage: Eukaryota > Metazoa > Chordata > Amphibia > Anura > Pelobatidae > Pelobates > Pelobates fuscus. The sequence continues at coordinate 37,742,971 of NC_086320.1, forward strand.
ACAGACATACACACATACTCACTCACATATTTAACACATTTTTTGTTTTTTAAATGTACCCCCCCCCCCCAGCCTCCTTACCTTTGGGAATGCTGGGGGGGGGGTTCCTATTTCCCCCTGGTGGTCCAGTGGCTGCTGGGCAGTGCTGGCGGGCGGGCGGTCTGCTGGGCATTGCTGGCGGCCGGCGAGGGAGCACTTCCTCTGAGCTGTCTGCTCAGCTCCCTCGCGCGCCGCACAGTGAGGCTGAGAGGCGGAGCCGGAATATGACGTCATATTCCGGCTCCCAGCCTCACTGTGCGGCGCGCGAGGGAGCTGAGCAGACAGCTCAGAGGAAGTGCTCCCTCGCCGGCCGCCAGCAATGCCCAGCAGACCGCCCGCCCAGATGGCATGTCAGTTAGCCGCAAGGCTAACAAGGCATTTGCCCTGGGCGTTTGGGGGCGGCTTTTTTTGCCGCCCCCTGGAAAATGCCGCCCAAGGCAAATGCCTTGTTTGCCTTGCGGCTAATACGCCCCTGCCCCCACGTAATACACTGCCTCCTCCCTCTCACCACTCTAATACACTACTCCCTCTCTCCCCCAATTAAGTACACAATGCCCTCCCCCTTGCTTACCCCAATTTAACACACTGCCCCCTCCCATCACTCTAATTCACTTCCTCCCACCTCCCTCCCTCCAATTTAATACACTACTCTCCCTCCCCCAATTTAAAACACTGCCCCCCTCCCTGCCACCCACATTTAATACACTACACTAAAGGAAGGTTCACCCAAACCCCTATCTATCTTCAGTCATCTTCCAGTCAAGCCTTGCATGATCTTCTCTGCTCAAGCAGGCCACACGCTCCTCTGGAGCAGGGAAGGGGAGTGTCTGGCTTGCTCTGCACGCAGCCAGCCATTCTGCGCATTGTAGGATTGCTGCCGTATATGACTCCATATGATGGAGCACGTGATCGGCCACAGCCCGTGGGAGGGCCACAGCACAAAGCAGCTGCAAAGATACCCATTGTGGGTCGCATGCTTGACATGCTTGTAGTACGCACACCATGAGACCTCTGGGATTTGATAGTCACATCTATTACAGTCCTGTTACATTTTTAACTAACGTTCCAAGCTCACTATAGTGGTTATGGTGTCAGGAGTACTTTGCCCTACCTCCCGTTTCTAAACTACTAATGCTGAGAGCTATTTGCTCTAAGCATTACAGGGACTAGCACAGGAAAGCTAACAGAAGTTTCTGCTCAGGAGCTAACAGGTCTCCTGCAATAGTAGTGGAGGTGGGGAGAGACACAAGACAGACTGCAGGTAAGAAGTACAACCATTGAAAAGCTGACTACTTACAATTAGGGGGCGTGTGGGCTCCTCCAGCTTTACAACCACTACAGTGGTATAGTGGGTAAATACCTATTCTTTGATGCCGGTTATACTTGTTAGCTAATTTTAGTTGGAGCTACAACTAGCAGAAATTGCAATATTCTTACGTTTAATATAGGAGTTTGTGTGTGGTATGCAAAAAAATAATAAAATAAATAATAATAAAATAAATAATAATAATATATATATATATATATATATATATATATATATATATGGGAAGGTAGTTGCAATTTCCACTAGGAATTGAACCTGTAACAGTAAGTCAAACCTTAGTCAACAATTGGATAATGATAACTTCTAGAACCCATGATGTATTTAAAGACTGGTGAATGCGACATGTCGTTCAATGGCTACTGTTGTATGTTACCAGACGTTATTAAATACCAATATATTACTTTAAAACTACATTAAGTAATTGAGAATAGCCCAGACTAGCTTCTCTGCCAAAAATGGGTACCCGTCTCATACTATTAGATTATCAATAATCTGAATGATTACATCGATCATTTTAAGGCCATTTATGAGTCTCCATGATAAGAGACTGCCACAATTTTTGGCACATTGCCTTCCATTGCTTTTCTATCGAAATGCTTAAAAGCACAAACGATATCTTCCTCTAGGTGTCACTGTTACACCATTGCGACCAGTTCTTGGTATGAAATCACTGATATAGTGATATCTCCCCACCATTTATAATACACAGAATCTGCAAATTCTCCTCTACGTGCAATTTTATGCATTTCATTATTTTTTTTTATATGAAATGTAAGTGAAATAAAGCCTTGTATGTTTTTTATTTATTTATTTATTTTAAATTATTATTTAAATTTGTATTATTATTTTATTATTTATATAGCGCCATCAGATTTCGTAGCGCTATACAATGGGTGGACTAACAGACATGTAATTGTAACCAGACAACTGGACGTACAGGAACAGAGAGGTGGTGGGCCCTTCTCAATGAGCTTTCATTCTTGAGGGAGAGGGGTATAGTGACACAAAGGGTAAAAGTAGGGGTACGAAATAGGTTGTTAGAAAGTATTCATTGAGGGCTTAGTAGGTAATTTTTGACAGTTGCAGGAGAGGAGTCATCGGGCGTGGGGGATAAAAACCTACTAACAGTTTAATCGATATGCTTTTTTGAAGTGAGTTTTCAATGATTTTTCGAATGAGTGGAGACTGGGTGAAATTCTTCCGGAGAAGGGAAGGGAGCTCCACAGAAGAGGTGCAGCCCTATTTCATGGGGACATTTAAATGACCGGTAGATTGAGTATGACTGGGCGGCTAATTGGTCACAATTTATTTGAACTTATGGTGGACATATCTGGAACTTCTCGAGGCTGGATAGGGAATGAGTCAAGGTTAAAGTGACACTGTCATGCCAAACTTACCTTTCCCCAATCGATTCCTCTTCTCTCCCTCTCTCGGGATCTGTTCTTCATTTCTTCCTGCCTGCTCTAGTTTTCTTTAAACTCATAAGACAAAGTAGGGACTATTTGACTTATGTAGGTTTCCTACGCCTGACCAGCTATGACCAGATGAGGAGCAAAGTGTGCTTCATTTCCATTGGTCAGTGAAATTTTCCCACAATTCTCACCTTTCCTCCCTGTTCCCGTGAAGCCTCCTTTCACATTTCCCGAACATCCTGTCGTTTAGACAGAACGCTGGCAAAACTACCGAATTGCATTCTAACAGAATGAGAACAGTTTCTCAATTCGTGTTAGGATGCAATTCAGGACTTTGTTCGTATCGGAATTTCATTCTAATGAATGAAATTCCGATCCGATCTGTGCTGCGGCTGCATCTTGCAGTCGCTTAGTAGATAACTTCCTAATTCCCACGGTATTAGGGAGCTATCTACCAAAAGGCTTAGTATTAGTAAATTCTGCCGCTATTCGCTATATCACGAGTAGGGGCATGTCTATTACATAGTGAGCAACCTGGTTACAAAGGGAATGCAAAAGCCTGAGTTAAAAAAAAATCTAAATTGCTCCTATTACACAAACTCTATACATCCCTGTTATTCTGAGTAAAATAAATTTATTTGGAAAAAATCCAAAAATGTATTTTATATAAGATTTTATTTTACAATTTTATCTAATGTCCCATTCCTGCTTTTCTTATGATTTAATACATTAGTCCCAGTTGTGGCTCCTAATTATGAAAAAAAAAAAAAAAAAATTAAAATGAGAACATTCTCTTATTTCATTTTCAGGTTTTTAACATGTTCTCGTATTGACGTTCTGTTATATTACAGTGAATCCCAAAGGCTACCTCTCTGTCTGGTCTCTATCATTTCATTTTATCGTACATTATTCCAACATTAACAGCACTTGCTCTTTGCAGCCCAAAGTCAAATGCATCATAGTGTCAATTTTGTCTTCAGCTGTCCAGATATTTTTCAAATTATTATTCATTACCGAGAAACTGCTGGATGGAAGCTCAAATTATGTACAATAGATTGTTACACACTTAATATCGCAAAGACGCAACAAATATTTACCATACAAATATTTACAAATATTGAAGCTGTCTTTAAATGGCATATAAAATAATGCAGATATTTTAAAGGACATTGATATGGTGGCAGGCTTTTCATCTGTAGGAGAAAAAGGATGGACCCTCCTTACCATAGTGTGGTGTGGTGACTAAAGTGCTACTTGTAGAATGAATGAATGAATGTCATAAGCATTGGAGACAACTGGAGTTAGAATCCTGGTCAAGCAGTGGAAGAACTTCTTACAGACGTGCGGATAAACTAGATAAGTTAATGAAGGATATGTTCAGATTCAATATGTAAGGTTCAACGCAGCCAGAACACAATCACACACTATAAAAATACCACTTCTGGGAGTGCAAATTCACCCCGTTCATGCAGTCCAATTTCTATATTGATAAGAAAAGTTAGATTTGGTTTCAAACTGAATGCAGTTCATCCGAATTTTGGATAATTGGTTGTTCTTGCGAATTCCGTAACTACGAAAAGCTACATGGACCAATCGGAAAAAAAAAATGAAATGGACAGTGGACTAACAGTCTAGTTTTCTTTGTTATTTAGAGTTTTGGATGGGGAACTGATAATTAATGGTGGGACAGCACCTAAATGTTGAGTTTATTCCCAGATAAAAAAAAAGTTACCAACAGAGGGAAAAAGGAGGAGCAGACAAAATAATCTCTCTATATTAATTAATAAACACAAAAATATATAATATAAATATAAGTTGTTTACTGCTCCTCTTTTTTCCCCTCTGTTGGTTACTTCTCACTTGATCTGTGAACCATATTGTGGGAAAATGTACTGATAATTTTTATATTATTATTATTATTGGTATTTATATAGAGCCAGCTTATTCTGCAGCCCTTTACAATAAGAGGGGAATTTACCAAATGAGACAAGAACACAATGTAACAGGAACAATAGGTAGTGGAAGCTCAAACGAGCTCAAACGAGCTGACAGTCTAGAGGAGGTGGGGTATAAAAACATAATAGGAAGGGTATTGAGGGAGATGGCAAATAGACGTGGTGGGAAGGTAGCAGAACTAGAGGTGAGAATGGAGTGTGGTCCTATAGGAGAGAGCGAGAGGAAGGCTTGAGAGATAGAAGTTACTCTTGGAGGACATAAGCAATCCTGAAAAGATGGGAGAGATAGGAGGAAAACCATGAGAGGGCTGTGTCACAGAGACATATTACATATGTATTTCCCAGTACACTGAATGGCCCATTGCCGAGCCCTTTTGTTTGGTCCTAATTGTTTTTCCTGAATCAACTGCGTAAGTGAAATTTGTTCAAACCGAAATGCAACTTGGACAAATCCAAAATAACTCCTAAACATAATTAATGTATAGAAAATCAGGAGCTCCTAGCTAAAATCCTACTTATATCCATACATTAAAATAAGCTGTGTTTCTTTCATCTCTTAGGGCTATAAAAAAACATACAAAATGAAGCAATTGACAGATATAGAGTGGCAGCAGCAATCTGAAAGCAATGGGAGATTGCACAATTGTGATCAATGTTCCAAAACAATTAATTAACGGACCACTCCAGAGTTATTCATACATTTCATTGTGTTGAACCTTAACACTTTATACAAGTGCTGATTTCTGAGTGAATTGTTGGGAATTCAAAGTGAATTGAAAATGAGAAAATCTCCAAATCAGCTATGCTTCCAGTTCAGCTACTTTGCTCTCAAAGAAACACTATAGGGTCAGGAACACAACCGAGTATTCCTGGCCCTATAGTGGTAAAAAAAACACCATCTAGCACCATCTTTAAATTTGAGATTTATTATGAATTACCAAGTTTTTGTGAATACCCATGTACATGTTGGATCAGTCATGTAAACTTTAAAATCTTGCAAACAAGGCTTCTATCAAAACACTTGGAGCTCCATACAAACCCACCCAAACACCCGTACTCTCACACATGCACCCTGTCACATAGATACCACTCATACATATAGACATTCCAGACACACATACACAGTCAGGCAGACACAAACAGAAACCAATACACTCTACCAGACAGGCAGACACAAAAACAAACATTCACAAACATGTTGACAGCCATGCACACTCCTATTTGCCTACCTTTTGTAAGGAGTGTGGCTTCTCTGTAGTCCAATGGGGATCTAGTGCTAGATATGAGCTGTGCTAAGGGGACAATGATGGGCTTTTCCTATCCTCCTTTGAGTGATGGGAGAAAATGAACGGACATCATTTCCTCCCAATTAAGCTGTGCTCAAGATAATGGGGAGATAATGCTTGTAAGGGTAGCCGTGCCATCACAGATCTGCAATATGGTACAGACCCCAACTGGACCACAATGTGTTACAGGACTCTTGCGGGCCCAGAGCACGGTCAGGCCCCTTACGAGTATAAGGGTTGTACCCCCCGGGTGGCGGCCTGCATGCAAACATCAGCAAACAAATAAGCTACACTTAAAAAAAATGTTGCATAATTAATGATATTGTTCATTTTGGATAAATATTTTCAGACAAGTTTTTGGTGCACTGTAACATGTTACTTCATGTGTTTATTATACAGTGTTGAGTGAATGTGTTGAATCCACTTGTTGCTCAAACCCAGGGTCGTGAATTCTTATAAATTCACCAAGGAATTGCACATTTAAAGTCAAAGAGCTGTAGTGCAAAACACTGCTTTAGAGATTGTATCCAATCAATTTATATTGGCCTAACATGGACAATTCTGCTTTGGGATCCCAGCAATTCACAGTTTATTGAATAACCCTATCTGTTTTCCAAATTATCCTCCATTCACACTATCCTACATTCAGATAGGAAAATTATCCATTGAAAATGTAAATATACTCAAAATTATTGAAATATGCTTCAGACTAGAACATATAAAACCACAGTCATTCAGTAAAGTCCAAATTAAAGAAAAAAAGTTACCTGCGTTTCCACATCCCTATGTATTTTTAAACAAATGGAGGTTTTTAGTTACCTCCAATGGCCATGAGAGGATATGCCCACCTGCCACGTCAAGGCAGACCTCTTAGGTGGGTCCTAACTCTAACCATTCGCTTTGCTTCCTTGAGCTTCTGGCAAAGACATCTCTAATGAGAAAGGGGTATTTTTTATATACATCCCTACATGCTTATTAACCCTTAATAGGGAACACATGGGATGGGCAGCAGCATTGCGACCTAGCTGTGTGATACAAAAGTGAATACAAATACAAATAAACAAGTCCTGCGCTCAAACTCCCTGTACTCCTGAGCGGCAGTAATGACCATAGTACACATCAGCCAAAATACATATAGTAAAAACCAAATAAAAAAAAGTTACCTGCGCTCTTTCCACATCCCTATGTATTTTTAAATAAATGGAGGTTTTTAGTTACCTCCAATGGCCATGAGAGGGTATGCCCACCTGCCACGTCAAGGCAGACTTCTTAGGTGGGTCCTAACTCTAACCATTCACCTTGCTTCCTTGAGCTTCTGGCAAGAAATGTCCAAATTGTAGTGAGTTGACAAACAAAGGCCAAACTGTGACTATAGCATAGTTGGAATATTTCACCTGAAATGTGCCATTTGGCTGTCAATTTCCTATAATTCAGACTTTTATAATTGTATAATTCAGACTTTGAATAGCCATGTTATGCTCAAAACCCTTTGATTATTACTAAACATTCAATTAATTTAATACATTTGTGAACAAGTCAATTCCCTTATTTTTATACGATTTTTTTTTTTTAATTATTAAATACACATATTTTTGACACTTAGCAGCTTAACTGAAACTCAACAAATATTAATAATGATATATATTTCATGTACTTGAATACATTTAACTCGGCTACAATTATATTTTCGCTTAATGTTTTAAGGATCCTGAGAGACACTCATGTCCCACCTTACACATATTCCACTAGGACTTGTTCCTTACAATATCATAAGAAAGCTTGGTGTTAATAGGTCAATCTTAGGTTGAGTTAAGCGGTCAGTTTGCGAGTGACCTGAAGTTTCATCAGCTGGCCTCGGTAGCAGAGTAGCTTATTTTTTAAAAGACAAGTTCTCTGATAGTGAAAGCAAAATACTTTAAATTATCTTAGCTCTCTCTACAAAGAAGAAAACTGTTCACTCTTTTGATCCCACATATAAGATTGAGGCTAAATCAGGGAACAAAGGCACCCACTTTATTTGAAGCAACAGGGCAACTACACACATGATATCTCATTAGTTTGATACTAGGGTGAGCACAGGAATTTGGAAAAAAAGTATTTTTACCTCGAACAGATCTCCAAAAGATTCTAACTACCTCTGTATGTCGCAATCTGCTCCAGAGTACTTCTGACATATATTACCAGTCCAAATATTGGCACCATAATCGTTTACAGAATATTATTAGATATAGATATGATAACCATCAAAGATCCTGTAATGCCAAAATCCAGAAATATGTTTTAGATGACAAAATCATTCCTAAACAAGCTCAAACTATGCTTTACACAATAGAACTTTCTGTGTACTCCAGTTCCCACCAATGTACATATAAGATCAGTCATCTGCTTTAAAATTCCTGATCTGTACCAACAACCTTCCCATTTTCATATCGGGGGAGTCACTCCAGTAGAGCATAATAAATGGCCTCATTAACTCTAAACACAGGTCTAAATACAATAATAAAACAGAACACAATTATAGAACACAATTATTTCTTTTTTTGCTGTACTGCTGTAACACTGATTAAAGCACATGCTGAGAATCAGCTAGTGAATCTGAGAGCAATTCTGTTGAAATTTGAAACAATGTTAATAAAATACCTTCCTATGTTAAATCAAGAGTATAATTTTATCCGAGACAGCTCGAGACTTCAGGATGTGGGATCACGGCAATAAATCTCAAACCAGAATAGCAGAAGAGATCAAGGGAGAGGTGGCACAAATCTATCAGGTTTCAATAGTGTTATTATACATTCTCTTAAAAGGCATGTCAAGGTATAAGGGCATTTTCAAGGGAAATGATTATTGTATTGTAACTTTGAGATAATCCAGCATATAGTAGCCAGGTTCAAGATGTTAGCAGGGACAGCATACACCAGCGGCACAACCAAGTTGCTGGGATTGTGTGCCAAAATATTTGCACAATCGTATGTTCTGGACCTGCCTAAATCCATATGGGAGATACCACAAAGCATAGCTTAGAATGACGGGGCTAAGATCCTGTGGGACTTCAAGATCCAGACACACAAGCAAGTAGTGGCTAACCAACCCAACATTCAGGTGATAGGAAACGGAAAACTGTAGTGGTGGTGGATGTGGCAATACTCAGTGACCATAACATCAAGAAGGAGGAACATGAGAAGGTGGACAAATACCAAGGACTGAAAAAGAAGTTAGAAAGGATGTGGAATGTGAAGGCAGCAGTAGTCCAAGTTATGAGTGAAGCACTCGGGGCTATAAGCTCCAAGTTGGGAGAGTGGCTTTAGCAGATACTAGGTGGGACATCAAAGATATTAATTATTGTTAATTATGCTCTTGATGGTCAATGCACTTTAGTAATTTTTGCAGTGCAACACTGCTACTGGTTAATGTTGGTTTGTTTTTGCACATTATGTATGAAGTGTTTGCAGCTCATATTCTACTGCACATTTTATAGTGTGTTATTAGGAGGAGCCTTGCACTTTATATGGGTATAAATTGGTTGTATATCTGATATCTTCGTACAGAAGAGAGCAGTTCTGTGTAGAAGCCTCAGATTTCTAGGCCTCTGATAGAGGAGCCGAGAATTCAGGAATACACAAAACACCACACTGAGAAATAGGAAATTACTTAAAAAAAAATAAAAAATAAAAAAAATCATTATATATGTTTAAAAAGTGGAAAACGCGTTGGATTTTCTCCTTATGGACTTTTGATTTGTATTTTATTTTATATTTTATTATTTATGTGTATTTGTCTGCCTTCATATATCTGCTCCTGAATTTCCTTTTGGATTTCTGACCACACTGTTTGGGAGTTCCATGTTATATGGAGACACGCTCTTTCTGAGATTCTTAAGTGTAAGTGCGACCAATAAATGTGATTTTGTATTTTTATAACAAACTTCACTATATTTGATTTTCTTTATCCACATATACTCCATTGGATGATAATTCAAGCTCATATTCATCATACAGCACATTACCCCTGAGAGGGTGAGAAGCCTGATTTCACGTTTGTTTGTGAGTGTATCTATCATCACATTTACTATACACTCTATTTAATACTGTATTACGCTATGTCAGCTTTTTGATTATTCCATACAGATCATATTCACGGATATTTTACCTGATTTCAGGTTGTTTAATTTGTTTTATATATATTTTACGTATTCTGGGTGTTTTCCACTTTTTAACTTGGTTGTATATTCTTTAGGTGTCTGTGAGGTACACCTGGGATCACTTTCAGTTGTACGTTTTTTACTTTATATCTTTAGTGTGTATACTTTTCTTTGTTTGTATAATATCTACTGAGCCTTGGTTTTGATCAGCTGAAGGAAATATGGTGGAACCTAGTAAGGGAGAAGGCAATGTGTAGAGGTGTGTATACCTGCCAGAATATTAGGCAGGAAACATTGTAGCTGGTAGCCCTGACAGAATGCTATAATGCATTGCCCTCTTAATAAAATAGGGGATTCATTGAACAAAATCAGGATCAGGGATGATTGCAGATCTCATTCTGATGGGAAGATCAGATATCTTATGCGCACCTTCCATGCCACAGGCGCAAGCACATAGGGTTTTTACATAGAGAGAAGTTTGTGCCACATCATAGATGTCTATCTATCTATCAACTCTGTGCTCTTTCATGTTGAAAAAAATTTAATTTTATACATATATATATATATGACCGCTTTCAGAGATCCATGGACCGACAAACCCGTCGCTAAGCACTTTCTAGCCAGCCAACACCATTTACCTATGCTCCGGTTTATTGCAATTGACCACGTCCCGGTACAACCAAGAGGAGGAGACAGATCCAAGTTGCTCTTGCAACTTGAAGCCTACTGGATCCACTATTTAAACACAGTGACTACCAAGGGACTCAATGAAAACCTTGTCTATGTTTCTTTGAATCAGTATATTTATAGTTTTATAGCTTTCATATGTCCTCATAGTTATAACTTGGAGATCCTCATGCTTGGTTTGTAGTTCAATACTGCTTCTTATCCAGACTAAAGTAACAAATCTGATGCTCCCTGTTTTCACGATATAGAAAAAAAAATATATATGTACGTTTTTTTCTTTGTTTGTACAGTAGTACACATCTCCTTCTATGTTTTTGGATCTGGATCACTGTACGCTATTTCCTTGCATAGGCAAGGTTTTTCAAAAGAAAAATTTTTGCCAATAATTTCCATTTTTTACATTCTAGGTGCTTTCAGTGTACAGATGGGTCCAGGTCCAAATATAGTGAATGGGAATGAAAGATGTGTCTCAATACACTAATACAAATACACTGTGCCCAGTTATAGTATAAATGTATGCTCCTAGCTCCATGCCTAAATTTTGGTAGACTAGAAAAATTATGCCTTACAGAATTTATGTTGGTTATAACATAATGATATATGTTATACAGCATATAATGACTTTCTAACTAACTGTAACTTTTATTGCCTGATCCTGTTCTGCATATATGCTCTGTGTATATTTTTCACACTGTATTTTTCCACTTTGATTTTTCCTGCACGTTTGTTTTATCACATGGACTTTGCACATATCTAGATCTATGTATGCAGAGCTTGGGATACAGTGGCTCAGTCTTCTTCTCTACACACTCTTCTAGGCATGCGTAGAGTTTTCCTCCGGTTTCTTTGGAAACGGGTGATTGTTTTTACTCCTTTCACGTAGTTGCTTAGCAACCACGATACTTACGTAACACGTCACACGCACGATCCCACGTGGTGTTTCACACTTCCGGGTTTCTCAGTCTGCTGGCTGTCCGATCATCTTACTGGTAAGCACATTACACACTTATGTATATATTGAAAGTATTTCATATATGTCACTGTGATCTTGATAAAGACCCAGGAGGGTCGAAACGTTGATTTTTGCTTAAACCACAGTTTATGTATTCGTTGTGAATGCAGTAAATAATCTTTGCACTTGAATCAAGACCTAGTGTGCTCCCTTTATTGCTTTTCTCTCTCTCTCTCTCTCTATATATATATATATATATATATATATATATATATCGAGACTGCTTACAGTAGATTTTGGGATGTATAAGAAATGTTTTATATTCTGAAGACTTACATATAATGGTAGTCCAATTATCTTTCTCTCCTATGAATCTCCCATTCAAATAATGCCTCAATGATTAAGTGTGGGGATGACAGACCCATGAACATCTTCTCCATTGGCAGGGTAAAAGAATGGTGCATTTTGTGATTGTATCAGTACATTATAGAAAACGCACATGCTTATTACTTGACATAAAGACATAAGAAAACAAACAACAACAAAAATTACTTCGGATATTTATTGCGTGGCGAGCACAATACATTGTATTCTAAATGACACTTTGTCATGAGTACTTTATATCTCCACTGCTGCATTTTGGCTTATAGCTAATATATCATTTTTGTAGCCTTGTCATAGTCAGATTCTAGTTTATTTGTATGGATTTGGAAGAGCTCAAAAAGTCTGCAGACTGTTTTAAGAAACATGGATTCCTTTATACAAATGTGAATTGGAAAGTCCCTCAAGGATTAAACGCATTGTCTCTGACAAGGCAAAAGATTCTTGTCCTGGAACGAGATTTAAAATTCTGCAGGAAGTTATTAAAAAGAACAAAGGCATCATTTCTATATTTCATTATTTTCTTAAAACAGTTTACAGTAGATCCATTTTTCTATTTGCATTACTCACACCGAGAGATAGCCGAAATGAAATGTTTAGTTCAGTACTCTATAAATGGGAGTCAGGGCTCACACTGTTTAGACAAATAATGTCCAGAAGCTATTTATCATCATATAGCAGTTAGCTGATAACTTGGACAAACCTGTTTAATGATTAATGATCTTAAAAAGCACTACCTCAAACCATTATTTTTGGATATCAAATCCAAAAATCTGTTGTTGTTTTTTTGTTTGTTTTTTTAACCCCTTAGGGACACATGACATGCGTGACATGTCATGATTCCCTTTTATTCCAGAAGTTTGGTCCTTAACCCCTTAAGGACCAAACTTCTGGAATAAAAGGGAATCATGACATGTCACACATGTCATGTGTCCTTAATGGGTTAAGGGGTTAAATACTGTATGTGACCAATTGATTTGAGAAGAAATTATGTTAGGACAAGGTGTAACCATGGCAAGATATTTCTGTGGACTGTATCTGCTTTTGAGACCAGCGCATAACTAGAAATTCAAAGGTTCAACCTTCTGAGAATCAAGAAACAATGTACACCTGAAGGAGCACAATACATTATATTAACACACGATTAGAACTTTGAACATACTATATTAATTCATCTGATGCTTTTTAAAGATGCACTCAAGCATTGTGACCACTACAGCATGCAAAAAAACAAATAGTGTGAATATCTATTACCAGAAGCAATGCTGCTAACGGTGTTCAACCTTTCAAGGACTCAGAGCATGGCACACTAGACACCCAACGTGTTGGCCTTGTTTTATAAGTATTTAATGTCCAGTTGGTTATTAGGTGCCTTCCGATGGTTACCTGTCAAACCGTTTTCGAGCATTTTGACAAGCATTTTTAAATGTCTGAACCTGGAAAACTAAAACAGCTGCTTGTGCCAGGAGCACACATATTCTAAACTCTCTACTGGGATTATATCTAAAACAAGTTGTTGAGGGACCAACTCAGAAAGAGGCCATACCAGATTTAGTGTTAACAAATGGAGATTTAGAATTAGATTTTACTGTAGGTGAAAGTTTAGGATCCAGTGATCATAGGTCAGTGTGGTTTAATATAAGAACAGTGACTGAGTCACACCACACAAAAACAAAACAGGCTTTTCGAAAATTAGAATATGTGTAAAGGGGGGCGTGGCCGACCACGGAGCTACATGGACGCACATTGACTTAGCTCCTGAGGAACCGGGCTCAATCCATAACAATCGGAGACTTTCTTAAGACATGGGTAATCACAAAAAGCAGGGCTCAACACAAGGACAATCGGGGAGGACTCCATCAGCAAAATCGGGAGCTCTGACCCGTTATTTTAAGGAAAACCTAAACCGCGAGGAGGAGGCCGCAACCATAGCTGGCGTAATGGCGGATACAGACCCACATCCGAATAGCCCATCGGCCTCAGAGATCTCACAAACCTCGACGGAACTAACAATAGATACAGATTTAAAATCAATACTGAGGAACTTACCTTCCAAAACTGATCTCCACAGCATGAAAAGCGATCTTCAGAACTCGATCGATAAACTGGAAGCCTCATTCCACAAGAAAATGGAAGGTATAGGAACGGAGGTCCGGCAGTTGAACCTCAGAGTGGTAGACCTGGAGGAGGAGAGAGATCTCACTCAGGCCCAACTGACAAACTTATCAACGACACTAAACTCCTATGCACACAATATGGCAGCCACACAAAGACACATAGATGATCTGGACAACCGCGGGAGGAGGAATAACCTGCGGATTAGAGGCCTACCAGAGTCACAAGGTGAGAGCTTGGACGCTATACTGTCTGAACTTTTTAACCTCATTATGGGGGAACAAAGCGATAATGTCATCCTGCTTGACAGAGCTCACCGCTCTTTACGCCCCAGAGGCTTAACTCCTGATACACCCAGAGATGTAATCTGCAGAATTCATTACTTCTCAATCAAAGAAAATATCCTCAAATCACTCAGGGATACCTCCCAACCCCTCCTCTTTCACGGTCACCCCATACAGATCTACCCGGACCTATCTCGCTACACTTTACAAGCACGAAGGGCCCTAAAACCTATCACCGAACACTTAAGGAACAGGAATATCAGGTATCGCTGGGGATTTCCTTTCGCCCTAATTGTTAACCACAAAGGCATGCTTATAACGATATCCTCCATCCTAGATGTCCCTCCATTCCTTCAAGCACTAGATCTACCGAACACCACAGTCTTAGACTGGAACGGGCAACAACCCCAACAAGACACAGCAAGCCTTCCGCAGAGACAACGCTGGATTACGCCTGCTAAAAAGAGAAGAAACGACCATCGATTTATATCGCCGACACAAAGATCCAAATTACCTCCGGACGACTCAACCTGCAGGAATCTACAATCTCCGGAATAAGTGACTGTTTACACCAACAACAAGATTCAATATTTCATGTCTCATGACCCATACTATTCAATGGTCAACCAGATGAAGACAACTACATGCTACTCAAACCTCCCCTGGAAGCGGACACCGACCACTCCACCCAACCCTATACTCCCTAACCTATACCTTGTCGAAACGGAACCAAAACTTTCCTTACTAACAGTTTATTTTTCCTTAGCTTACCCTCAGAGGACAATTAGTGCCTTCCGAGAAGGTTGAAGGTAAAGCAGACAGAATGAGAAAGACACCTGAACTATCAGCGGGTACAACCAGACTCAACGAGACACCTCCAATTTCTCTCATCAGGTTGACTTTGCCAGTCTGCCCATTGAACAGGTCGTATCAACATTACTATGAACTGTACAATTTGTGTTATATGCATAACTTGCTAATCCAAACCACCACTGAGACCTGCCTCTCTGGGGCCGTTATCACTTACGAATTAATAAGTACATGTATTGCCTACATACCTCTAATAACTTGAAAGTAGTTCATTATATGACATTACCCCCCCCCCTCCCCCCCCTAACTACCTACCATCCATTTTCCTGGTAATCCCACCCCATTTTCCTTCTTGTTCTCTTCCCTATCCTCCCTCCCCCCCCCCCCTCCTATATCCGCTCCGTTAAGTCTCTGGTATCTGACCTGATTTATCTAACATGTCTCCCGAAATAACTAAATGAATGTCCAAATCAATGGATTGCCACACCCGGGATCCTTAGCTATGCCACGGATTTCCCCAATTATAAAAGGGTATCTATCGGTTGCGCCTAGATAGATCACCCATTCTCTCTCATTCGAGAGAAAACCCCTATTGAAAGGGGTAAGATACGTTTAATTAATACAGAACCCCATTCAAGCCACACTAACGCCTGACCACTAGAAAGTGGGTTCTGAGCTCAGGTGGTACTGATCAGGCTGCAGCCCCTCAGACCACCTGCGCTAATAAAGTCGACCTGTAAATCAGATCAATTTCTAAAACTTTTTTCCATCCACTGTAAGACAGGGTAGCCATTTTCGCATATTTCACCACTGTCTATCATTTCAATTGTTAAATTTATACTTGTCTTTTCACTGTTCATTTTTCTTTTTTAGTTACTGTTAACGAGTGATTATATAACACTTTACATCTTTGACTGTTACTCCTGCACGTGGACGTGCATCTCACCTAAACATATATTGAAGTGTATACCTACCATCACAAGATAAGGAAGTTCAACAATAGCTTTGTAACAGACTCCATTCCAGCACACACACCTAACAATGACAACTCTAACAATATTAACACAAAACGCCAAAGGCCTAAACACCCCTGAGAAAAGATCACTGGCCTTGTCTGACTTCCGCAGACAAAAGGCGGACATAGTTTTTGTCCAAGAGACGCACCTCCGCAAGGGTACAAATGTAAAACTACGCAATAAAGACTATCCACAGGGATACTATGGCCATTTCTCAGAATCCAAATCTAGAGGGGTAGCGATTCTGATAGGGAAACATTCCCCATTCACTATTCGAGAACATCTTACAGACGATTCAGGTAGATTTTTGTTTGTAAAAGGGACGTTAGGCTCAACCATGGTAACGCTGGCCAACCTATACATACCTAACAAAAAACAAAACCAATTTCTGAACAAAGTTCTACAGAAACTATCAGGGTTTCAGGAAGGTATCCTAATACTAGGGGGAGACATGAACATTTCCTTAGATGGAAAACTAGACTCTACAGCTAAATCACAACCTCATCTGACGCAAATCAGAAAAAAGATAAACTCTACCCTATACGAAGCACAATTGTTTGACTGCTGGAGGCTACTTCATCCTTCCCGTAGAGATTTCTCTTTCTACTCCCCACCAGCGGGCACATATTCCCGAATCGACTCATTATTTCTTCAACACAGGTACCTGTCCCTGGTGACTGCTGCCGCTTACGGTCCGATCACCTGGTCTGACCATGCAGCAATGACACTAACACTAACAATACCACATCTACCACACCCCTCCACTCAGTGGAAATTAAATGACCTACTCCTTAATGACACAGACACCAAATCACATATAGATAAAGCAATGAAAACATACTTTGAAGAGAATACAAATCCAGATACCACACTACCTCTCCTATGGGAAGCCCACAAAGCAGTCATAAGAGGAGAATTCATTAGAATTGCCTCCTCAGTCAAAAGAAACAGAGAACGAAGAGTGGCCCAACTACTGAAGGAATTAAAAACACTAGAATCTACACACCACGATCAAGATCCATCCCTTGACACGTACAAACTAATACTATCAAAAAGAGCTGAACTCACGACAACTCTACATCTCCATGCTAGACGCAAGGTTACCTTGACTAAACACTTATACTATACCAAGGGGGGTAAGGCGGGGAGATTGTTAGCGCAAGCACTAAAGCCAGATAAACAAACCACATTCATCTCAGAAATTAAAACACCCGCAGGGAAATTAACAAAAAACATGCCTGAAATTAGCAGAGAATTCCATAAATTCTATACTAGCCTCTACAATATCGCAAAAGTACAACCAACTAGCGAGCAGATACGCACATATTTACAACCGAGAATCCAAAGAACAATCCCATCCAATGAACTAGCGTTCCTGGATGAACCCATCTCAATAGAGGAGTTTCAAAATGTAGTCCGATCACTACCTTTAGGTAAAAGCCCAGGGCCTGACGGCTATACGGGGAAATATTATAAAACTTTCTCACCAATCCTAGCCCGGCCATTCATAGAGGCATATAATACACAAAAATTATCCAACCAAATCCCCAATTCTGCATTGGAGGCAACCATCACACTCATCCCAAAACCAGGCAAAGACCCAACTGAGTGTGGAAACTATAGACCAATATCTTTGATAAATATAGATCTGAAGATTTTAACGAAGATCATGGCGAACAGACTTAAAGTTTTCCTCCCAAACATAATTCATACTGACCAAGCGGGCTTCGTGCCCGGTAGGGAAGCAAAAAATAACACAACGAAAGTCCTGAACCTGATTCACTGGGCCCAATCACACAAAATCCACAGCGCACTCCTTGCCATAGACGCCGAAAAGGCATTTGATAGGGTCAATTGGTCTCTCATCACACATACGATGCAAGCCCTGGGCTTTGGCCCACGATGGATGGAATGGTTGGCAGCAATCTATTCCAGACCAACGGCACGCATACGTATTAACGGCCAACTATCACAGCAGGTCCCAATAACCAACGGGACGAGGCAGGGGTGTCCACTCTCACCCCTACTATTCATATTAGTTCTAGAGCCATTTCTCCAAGGAATAAGAGACAACCCAAGCATTAGAGGCATCCAAGTAAAGGATCATGAATACAAGGTCATGGCTTTTGCAGATGACCTCCTCTTCACAATAACAAACCCGCTAACCTCTTTACCAAAAATCATCTCAGAAATGGAACTGTACGGCAAAATCTCCAACTTTCAGGCAAATATATCTAAATGTGACCTGATGCCTATCCACTCTACCAAATACCTGAACACACAACTCAAGAACAGGTTCCAATTCACTTGGCAACCCATTTCTATCAAATATCTAGGAGTACACATACCACAAACAAGTAAACTTATCTTCAGCCTCAACTTCCTCAAGTTACTAGATAACATCACTACTGACCTACACAACTGGAACAAACCATGCTTCGGTTGGTTCAGTAGAATCAACATTATCAAAATGAATGTTCTCCCACGCCTACTCTACACTCTTCAAGCCCTTCCGATCCAATTAAACACCAATTTCTTCTCCAAAATCAGGAAAACATTCACTAGCTTCATATGGTCAAACTCACAGCCTAGGATTGCATTCGAAACACTTATAAAAAACAAAGACAAGGGGGGGCTAAACTTTCCAGATATTGTCTCATACCACAAAGCTGTCCACTTAAGCAGGATCTATGAATGGACAAGGCCCGTGCCAGCCCACCATTGGGTCCAGATAGAGAATGAATTTTCAACCATTCCCTTAAAAGACCGCCCATGGCTAGCGAATCCACCGACCCAATGCGGAACACTCAATGGCCCTCATCCTACCATCACACCTACACTACAATTATGGCACAAACTGACACGAACCACCGAAATATCCCCCTATCCCTCACCACTATACCCACTCACTAATAATCCTAACTTCCAGGGAGGTCAGTCAGGTGGGGCCTATGCTATCTACCACTGTGGCTCCACGCTACGGCTACGGGATATGGTTACTAATAACACACTGAAACCAATACAGCAATTTTTCCCCTCCAATCCCCCGACCGTTAACCAATTACTACACTACACCCAACTAAAACAGTTTATCACGTCCAATGACCTTTTACCAATGGGCAACCGTCCCTTGACTGAGTTTGAAAACATCTGTGAGAAACACAAAATTACGAAAAAACTATTATCCTCTCTATACCAAACGATCAGGGACTCACAACCGATAGAACTACCAAAATGTACGCAAAAATGGTCACAAGAGTTACAAATAGAGATTACCCCCAAACAATGGCAAGCTATTTTCAACTCCACGCATAGAACTTCCACCTCTCTACTAACACAAGAAAGTAATTTCAAACGTATCTCCAGATGGCACTATACACCAGAGAAAATCCAACAAATACATGGTAATGAGAAAGCTAAATGCTGGAGATGTGCCAACCCCACAGCACATCATGCTCACGTCTGGTGGCAATGCCCAGTCATACATAAATATTGGAGCAGAATACATACTCTTATCCAGTCCATAATGAATATTACTTTCCCACTAGCTCCATTACAGTTCATCTTCCAAGAACTTCCCCCAGACCTCACCCTAAATAAACCACAACGCACACTGTTTAAACTCTTGACCATGACAGCGGCTCAATTGATCCCTAAGTATTGGAACCAACCACAGGCTCCCACGATCAGGGAATGGATCAAGCGAGTAGAAAATATCAAACAATTGGAACTAATAACACATGCCATTTTGAAAGAATTTAAAACATTCACTGCTACCTGGGAACCATGGACACGTTTCATGGTTGCAACTAGTGCAACAAAACCCAACTATACAACACCTCTCCCTTCTCTCAATGAACACACTTCTTAGAGAAATCAACTATACCGCCCCCATGTCCACGCTAACCACCCACCGCAAAAAACACTCCAGCACCTTGCTGATAGTCCACAATGACTCTAACTATTATATATGAATAACGCACGAGGTGGCACATTTAAATATGTTGGGATAGAAAATCTTACCGTTAGAATTATACTGTCTATTTTCTTTGGGATTTATCCTTTTGTACCCTGTACCCTGTAACCACAAAATGTAATCACTTGTCAACAATGCATGTTATAACACGTATACCATACTGTACCGAATTATAGTTTCTTTGTAACAGTGAAGAATTTGTTGTATGTAACTTACGACTTCATGTAAAATATATGCTTATAAAAGAATAAAAAACTTATAAATTAAAAAAAAAAAAAAAAAGAATATGTGTAAAGGAGTCATTATCAGACTGGAGCAGTTTAAATGGAGTCCAGGAGAATTGGGATTATTTAAAGGTTGCACTACCGAAAGCAACAGAAAATTCCATTAGGCTTGTCAGTAAAAGCAGAAAAATAAAGAAACCACTGCAGTATTCCGCAGAAGTGGCCAAAATAGTAAAACACAAAAAGTTAGCATTTAGTAATTATAAAAAATAAAATAAAAAAAGAGTGAGGAAGACAGACTGATCTATAAGATTAGGCAGAAAGAGGCTAAGCAAGTTATAAGAGCCTCCAAAGCACACACAGAAGAGAGAATAGCACAGTGAGTAAAAAAGGGGATAAAACATTTTAGATACATAAATGAGAAAAGGAAAGTAAAACAAGGATTAGTTAGATTAAAAACAAAAGAAGGAAGGTATGTAGAAGAGGATAAAGGTCTAGCTGACTGCCTCAATTAATAGATTAATTAATTAATTAATAGGCCAGTAAGCCTTACTTTGGTAGTGGGGGAAGTGATGGAAATCATGTTAAAGGATAGGATTGTTGAACATCTAAAATCACATGGATATCAAGATCAGAGACAACATGGGTTTACTTCAGGGAGATCATGCCAAACTAATCTTATTGATTTAGTGACAGGTAACTTAGTGACAGGTAACAGAGGGTTGTAATCAATGGAGTATATTCAAAGCAAGGTCTAGTTACCAGTGGGGTACCTCAGGGATCTGTACTTGGCCCCATTCTCTTAAATATTTTTATTAGTGATATTGCCGAAGTTCTTGATGTTAAGGTGTGTCTTTTTGCAGATGATACTAAAATTTGCAACAGGGTTGATGTTCCAGGAGGGAAAAGCCAAAGGGCAAATGATTTAGGTAAACTAGAAAAATGGTCAGAGTTGTGGCAACTGACATTTAATGTGGATAAGTGCACGATAATGCATCTTGGATGTAAAAACCCAAGGGCAGAGTACAGAATAAAAAACAAACAGTAGATAGGATATTTTGGAGACCATTACAGACATTGTGAGCAGATGCACCATGTTTTCTGGGACACATTTCATATATACATATTAATGGGCAGCATATGAAAAGGGTAGCCCTGTAGTATGTAGAATTCAGAAGAATTTGTATTAGATTAAGCAATTAGGCAATGAAGAATCCTGCAATTAAGCAATTAGGCAATAATGCCGAATATGCATTATACACACTGCAGGACGACCCTTTAATGTAATATGTATGCAGGATGTGAATGTTTAGCAGATAGTTTCATATTGTTTTCTTTAATTTGACATTTCTCATGAAAACGTAAAGGATATGAATGCCGTGCTCATTCTCGCAGAACACCCAGAAGACTTCCTCGGACCTTTGTTCTTGGAAGGAAGTAAATGAACACCTTACAAATATCTCCAGAGTTTGAGATGTATCCAAGCTAGGAAGTATGGTACAGCTATTGTATTTTGATAGTGAATGGAACAACAAAGGTTTATTAAAGGAATGTGGTATGGATATACCTTTGAGATTGTGCCAGAAAAAACTGCTTAAATATGCCATGAAATCGAAAGAATTTAAAATGTTTTCCCATCTGTAATGTATTTCTTCTCTAGCTACAAGCTACACTATACCGTATCACTGCTTCACAACAAACGCTTGGGATTCTTAGCTACGCACCAGTCTGTCTAAACCATCAAAGAATACACTATTTTAATTTAGCAAACGCAGCAGTATCATATCTACCTAAAAATAGGATAATATACAGTGTCTTGGAAGAGGAAATTATATCATTTGTTTTTTTCAAGTATAATCATGAAATGAATACTCCACTTGTGAATACATATATACAATACACAAGATCCAGCGCACTCACCTATCCACTAAACTGCAACTTCAATGTTGACAGATTTTATAAGTTTTTTTAAAAAACCCTAATCGAGGCAAAAATAATGGGGGTTTAGTTACAGTATATGATCATACATTGCATAAGCCTGCCACAACGTCAATGTACCCCATCTTTGGCAGATCCTACTCTAACAGCCTAATGTCTGCTCCTATGAGATTAATCCACTTACTTGGTGAGTGCAGCCCTAGCCATCCTTGGTTTAATTTATTTATTGACCTGCAGAGAGTCCCAGGAGGAAGTATTTCCCAAGTAAGGGGAATGATCTCATAAGAGAAAGCATTGGGCTGCTAGAGTAGGACCTGCCAAGAATGGGGTACATTGACGTTGTGGCAGGCTAATGCAATATATGATCATATAATGTAACTAAACCCCCATTATATTTTGCCTAGGTGAGGTGTTTTTAAATAAAACTATTACAAACTTTAACTCATACAAACTTTACCTCATACTTATAGCATATGACTGAAAAGCACTCACAAATATAGAGCCTCAAACCACTGGGTTCTAGAGAAATATGCCTCAGGATCCTTTGAGGGATCCAAACCCCTCTTCAGTAGGCTGCTTGTAATCAAAGTGGAGTTGTAGTATACGTACCATACATGCAGGTATTGTTGGTCCTCACCAAAGATGTATTGAGATAGATAAAAAAAAAAGAAACACATAAACTCAATATCCAATTAAAAAAAATCCAATACAAATTCTGTCCAATACCAAAACGCGTTTCGCCAAACCTTTGGCTTCCTCAGTTGGTCATAAAGCGCTAAATTCCTGTAACATCCTTTATAGGGCTCTCAATCTAGTTTTCTTGGCTCTGTGCCACGTGGAACACCAATTGCATTCCACCCGGGCATAACGCATCGTCTCTCTATGGCGTCACTTCCTTGTGTGTCAGTGGAACACACCTTGCATTTCACTCAATCTATATTCGTGTCACTTTCTGCGACATGTATGTTGATTTCCGCCTCCTGCTCTCAGTCCACTTATGGAGCACTTCGGAAGCGCAATATTCATTTCACCATTATCTTCCTGTTTCTGAAGGATTTCTATGGAGCGCGACTGTGCACAAAAAAGCTAAACAAACTTTCCATAGAACGCTATCGTGCTTCAAAAAAGAACAAAAATACAATGCCTAGTAAATAGTTACAGAACATATATATATATATATATAATTTCTAATAACAAGACTAAGAAGCAAAAATGATCAAGATTTCACAGGTCATTATACAAAAAATAACAGAAACTAAAACTGAACAAATCTGTTGTAAACACTTTTATTTTAAAAACATGGAAAAGCTCAAAATCCTGGTTTAAGCCATTAGGAATTAATGTATTAAAAATCCTCCCAGCAACACTTGCTGCGGCTGCTTTTTTTTTTTTTTTTTAAAGGGGCCCGGTCGCGCTATAACACAGCCAAAGCGCTGACCGGGCCCCTGAAGATATAGGGCCCATCGGGTGGCCCTAAGAACGTGGGCCACCTGATGGGCCCCATCAGCGTGCGGGCGCCGGTGCAAGTTCCGCCGCTACACGTGGGGCCCGGGCGGCCGGGCCCCCCCAGAGCCGCCGGGCCCGTGACAACCATTATGGTTGTCCCCTCCTGATGGCGGCCCTGGCTTTATTCCAGTGTTGGAAGTCTCCTCACTGCAGCTTTGGTCCTCCTACTTCAAAGTCATTATTGCTGATGACGTGTTCAGTCAGGTAGTTCTCATAGAGAAGGATTGGGACACATGGCGCATGCATGGCAAAAAGCAAACAATGTTTTTCATAGGAAAACATTCAAACCAGTGCTTGTCTATGAGAAGCATTCACTCCAAGCGAGGCAGGAACCCTTTCAGACAGTCTGCTTGGCAGCCACGTTATATTGCTGAGGGAAATAAAAGTGCTGATTTATCTTGAAACCCCAGCTGTGGTGTTCTAAAGCATTGGAGCTACTAATGTGATTTATAAAAGTTTTATAAAATAAGCCAGTGGGGGACATGCAGATAATTCCTTCTGTCTGTCTCTCTGTCTGTCTGTTGGTCATAGCATACACAGAGCAAGCCCTTCCTATGATAGCTCTGTTCTTGGTCCACTTTTGTTTTCTCTCTATACTGTCTCTCTTGAAAAACATGTTAATTCCTTTGGATTCCGCTACCACTTGTACGCTGATGATGTAGCCAGATATATCTCTTCTCGCCTGATATCCTCCTGTTTTCTGAAATGTAATCTTACTAAAACTGAGCGTTTAATTTTTCCTTCTCATAAACCTCCTCTTTCGCTCTCTCTGCAAGTTGATGGTAACCACATTAGCCCATCTTTGCAAGTCGATTGGCCGATCCTTGTACGCTCACAGTCTTGCTGTTATCTTTGATCCTGTCCTCACCTTTGCACCTTATGTCCAGTTTGTTGCAAAATCCTGCCATTTCCACCTTAAAAACAGTGCCTGTGTCCGCCCCTTTCATACTCAAGATGCTGCTAAGGATTTTGTTCCTTCTCTAGTAATCTCTCGCATGGACTATTGAAACTCTCTCCTAATTGGTCACCCCAGAAACCGTACTGCCTCTCTACAATCTGTAATGAATGCTGCCGCTAGGCTGATTTTCCTCTCTAGTCGATCCTCTCACACCTCACCCCTCTGTCAGTCCTTACATTGGCTTCCGATATCCTATAGGAGTCAATTCAAAATACTAACCCATACCTATCAAGCTTTAAACAACTATAGTCCCTGTTACATGTATTCACAGATTTGTAGGTATGCCCCCTCTCGGTCTCTCTGCTCTGACGGTGACCTTCTTGTGTCCGCTGCTCGCATCCTTACTGCTAACTCACGCTTGCAGGATTTCTCGTGAGCGGCTCCTTTCCTTTGGAATAGCCTGCCTACCCCCATCATACTCTCCCCTAGTCTTTAATCATTTAGGAAGTCCCTCAAAACCCCTCTCTTCAG
This sequence comes from Pelobates fuscus, assembly GCF_036172605.1. Taxonomy (NCBI): domain Eukaryota; kingdom Metazoa; phylum Chordata; class Amphibia; order Anura; family Pelobatidae; genus Pelobates; species Pelobates fuscus. The sequence goes on from NC_086320.1 coordinate 37,768,446, forward strand.
GAAAGCGTATAGCCTTCCAGAGTAACTTCTATGTCACTAACCTGTCCCTTGAGCTAAAGGGCAGCACTCTACTCTCACCTTTAGTTGCTATCCCCTTCGATGCCCTTCTTGTTGTGTTTTTATACCCCACCTCCTCTAGATTGTAAGCGCTTTCGAGCAGGGTCCTCATCAACCTACTTTTCTTGTAACATATTGTAACTGTCTCATTTATTGTTAAATGTCGCCCCTTTAAAATATCGTAAAGCACTGTGGAATAAGTTGGTGCTATAAAAAGGCCAACAATAATAATAATTTTATTATTCTACCATTGCTAAGTCGAGAAAATACTGAAAACAATTATCAGCTATCACAGAGTTAATAAGGGAATAAAAACACAGCTGACATTATCATGTTTTATGTTAGCCATTAGGCTGAACCTTGATGTTATGCTTTTAAGAGGAGACTAAATTAAAACAATAAATTTGTATACGTCGTATATATTATTTTCCTCTTAATTTTATTTATAGTTCTTGAGCAGTTGCCATGTAGGCTTCCCGGTTGAGCATGGTGTGAGAGAGGCCACACTGCAGCCACAGCCAATGCTTGAGTAGTCGATATTCTGGACAGAAAGTCTAGAATTGAAGAAGCATCAAAGTGGAGTAGGTTAGAAGTCATCTCCGGCGCAAATACTGCTACGATTTGAAGTTGTCTCATTAAAGAAACACATTTATTTATTTTTACTTATCTCGTTTTCCATTTTTGTCTTTCCAGGCTCCACCTGTCACTGAACGCTCAGCTGGGTTCGGAACCCTTTATTGTAAACTTTGTGTTTATGTCTGGAGTCCTAGCACTTGCACAGATGTGAACACTAGCCCTCATTAAAACTGTAACTGTTCTGCAGGTCTTTCTAAAGGAGGAGTGATTTGTCACTGTTTATTAACTCTTATTGACAACAATGAATTTTGACGAGAAGGAATACAATACCTCGTATTCCCATATTAAAATAATACAATAATCCATTTTATATATTATATCTGTATATATATTTATACGTAATAAAAAATACATAAATATTATTTTCTTCCTCTACATACACATGTCCTTTAATACTGAGGATGGCTAATGTTCTTTTGCACATCATAAAATCCGAAGAAATAATAAAATAATGTAGCCATGATTCCCTGCAGACCGCCTCTAACACATTGTTAGAAAGATCACTTCTGCCTGGGAATCATTTTTTCTCCGTAATAATGGGTGATTATTATGCATTGTATCAGAATTACTCCAGCCACCTGTGCAGCGAAATTCACAAAACATTCACCTAATATATTTATATTTCCAGACGAAACAATGTAAATCTTAACTGGTACAAAATGTCCACCTACAAAAATATTGGTCAGTAAAGTAAAAACCATTTAAAGGGTGGGTCTGGGATTCTCAGGGTGGTTTATATAATACCTCTATGCTTTTGTTTCCGTGTGGCTCATTTATAGTTCACAGATTTCGTAACATATTTTTGGTCATCAATAAATCTATTCCTAAAAAGGACACTATAGTCACCGGTTCTGGTGTGTATAACATGTCCCTGCAGGATTTTTAATGTAAATACTGCCTTATCAAAGAAAAGGCAGTGTTTGCATTGCTTGTAGTAGTCATTCAGATGGCCACTAGAGGTGCCTTCTGTGTCAACGCTGCACAGTGTGCAGCACTGGCGTTAAGCTTCTCCATGCTGAATGTTCCTCATAGAGAGGTATTGATTCACGCATGTTCAATAGCCTCCCAAAGCTTTCCTATGGGAAAGCATTGGATTAACTGAGATTATCAAGTTCGATGATCTCAGCTTTGGATTTGGAGTCAGGTGAGGCGAGTTGTGGTGGGTCCTGGCATGGGATAAAAGCTGAGTTTAAACACCTTTTCACTGCTCTGACAGGAGGCAGGGACCTAAATAGTGGGTTTAACATGTTTGGAATACATGTTTGTGTCCCTGACACTATAGTGTTCCTTTAACTATTTATTCATAACTAGCTTTTTGCTGATAAGGAGGATTGAAATTGAAAAGACATTGGTTGGCTATAGAGGGTTCTGACCTCTCTATAACCTTCATAATCTCTCATTTCTTTTCCTTCCTAAAGAACTCTAGATTTTCTGGAAGAAAGGTTTCCTAGAGCAAATCATTCATTTTGAAATGCTTTTTAATAGCACATATAACGTTTTGTTCACTAAACAGATGACTGAAAAGAGACACTTAAAGAGACACTGTAGCAACCAAAACAACTTTAGTTTAATGAAGCAGTTTGTGTGTATAGATTATGCGTTTTCAGTCTCATTGCTCAATTATCTGCCATTTAGGTGTTGAATCACTTTTATTTCTGTTTATGCAGCCTCAACCACACTGCCCTTGGCTTTGACTGACACGGCCTGCATGAAAAAAAGGTCCATTTTCAATCAGATGCTAATTTGCTTTAGATGTTTTTATCTGCTGCTACTGCAGGGTCTAGAGGGATATCAACAGAACAGATGTTAAGACAATCTAAATCAAACAGAATGTTCAATAAAGGACTTTTCAACATCGATCTCACTTTACAGGAAGTGTTTAGGAAAGCTGTGCAAGTCACATGCAGGGAGGTGTGACTAGGGCTGCATAAACAGTGATTTAACTCCTAAATGGCAGAGAATTGAACAGTGAGACTGCAGGGGCATGATCTATACATAAAAAACTGCTCCATTAAGCTAAAGTTGGTTTGGTGATCATAGTGTCCCTTTAAGTTTGGAAGAAAATAGACAAACTATAATTGAGTTGGAGAATTTTTCCAAATCAGATTTTTTTTTGTTCATTTTTTTTGCAATTCACTTTTTGAGTAACTACAAATCACTGTTTAGTTAATAAACTCCTTAACTTTTTTTTCAGTGGTCTCTTAGTTGTGGCAAAATACTTTGTCCCGCATTTTTAGGTGTCTGCCTTCATAGTCAATAATTGATATCTGACAATACGTTCATGGTTAATTTAACTGCAGATCCTTGTGTTCCACACCTAAATGAATCACTCCTATCTAAAAAATAGAATTGGATGAATAGTTAAGAGAGAGAGTTATAAAATGGGGTGCTAGGTTAGAAAATGTCAAAATATAAATATTTTTTATTTCACTTATTTAAAACATATTGCATATTATGTATGAAATTTGTATTAAATAAAAAATAAGACTAAAGGATACATAACAGGACAATAATGATATAAACTGTCCTGAGAAGTATGGTATAGTGTGGCAGACATTCTTAGACACAAAGTCAGGTCTCCCATCAGTTCCAGTTTAAGGCCACTGCTCCGGCATTCCAATTTAGAACTCAGAGCGCACAGTGTTCATGCTGCGTACAAGCATTTTTACCCTGCAGAGAGGGATTCACCATCTCTCTCTTGGAAGGTCATACAGTTTGGGGGCTTCTAGACAGTCACCATCAGTGTTTAGCAGGAAGGTCCACCACTCTTTATGGAAGGGCAAGCCCATCTGCTCCACTTTGCCCCCTGCTCCCTGTTCTGCTTTGCATGTCCTCACTGTTGGAAGGCATGCAACGTGCTGGTTTTAGGGGAAACATTTTGAAAAAGTACCCATGTATTTATTTAAATACCTAAACATGATATTAACATAATAGTAATCAGATTTGTCATTTCACTGTAATTGTTTAATGCTCTGAAATAACTTGTGCAACTGATGAATTCATGCAGTTTTTAATCAACGTTGATTATGGATTATTTTCTAAAAGGGAAAAGTGAACTGAAAACAGTCTCTTAATAATTCCATTTTAACGACAGTAACAGAACGTTCATCAGTAGCATTTTCCTATCTCAGCAACCAATAGCAGCTTTGTGAAGGGTGATCATTGATAAAAAATAAAAAATAAAATGTTTTCTATAACCACAATCATAAGAACTGGCCAGGGATGTATGATTAAAGAGTGTAAAACATCCACATGGAACCAGCGCGTCTCAGCTAAACATTAGTTAAAATTGCTGTGTTTGTTTATTAACACGGCACAATGTTAATAGATGTAACAAACCCCAGTAAACACAATGTAAAATTGTTAGAATTCTTGCACACAAAAAATACAAATACAAATAAATAAATGATTACATTTCTATCATTTTAATGTGTTCCTCGTGCTCTGCTATAATAAATAAAAAAATAATCACCAGGTATTTACAAAGCATTTGTAAATGTTCCCATTTGGTGGGAGGCTGTCAATGCGCGTTTTTCAAGGATCGATGTGAAATCTAAATACAATATCACAAAAATATGAAATTCAGAGTAATGAGTTCAGACTATTTGGCACTCAAAGACAATTACCCACGGTTAAATTAGTTATCACAAAAAATTCTGTTGTTGCTAGACAAAAAGAACATGATCAAGCCTGAAGAATTATCATGGGACGTAGGTAGATGTGTGCATTAGAGTTGTGCATTAGATTTTGGTCGAGGTTGCAGTTTGTCCGAATTATACGCTATCAAGGCATATAACTGAACAAAGAACTTGTGCAATGGACAAGCATGTTTGTTCGATTTGTGATATATGGTAAAAAATGTATAATCAGGGGACAGGAACTAAATTTATTCACAGATCAAGTGAGACGTGACCAATTGAGGAAAAAAAGAAGGATCAGTAAAAAAAATAATCAAATTGTGTATGTTCTGGAATAAACTTTTGCAACTACTACCCAATATTGATTATGGATCATTTTCTAAAAGGGAAAAGTGAACTGATATGGTCTCTTAATAATTCCAACGTAATAACAGTAACATAACTTTCATCGGTTATTTCCTATCACAGCAATCAATACAAACTTTGTGAAGGGTTAATATTTATAAAAAATATATAATGCTATCTATAACCTCAATAATAATTAATTGGGTCAGTGCTACGCACTGTGCAGCACTGACATTAAGCATCTCTTCGCTCTGCATGGAGACGCTGAACATTCCTCATAGAGATGCATTGATTCAATGCATCTCTATGCGGAGATCAGGCCCGGACTGGCCATCGGGCACACCGGGCAAATGCCCGGTGGGCCGCGGTGGCCAGGGGCCGAGGCCGGCAGGGGAAGGTCCCAGGATCTCCCCTGTCGGTCTATGCAGGGCCGGCACTATCCGAGCGCCGGCCCCGCTGTGTGCCATGACGGGCCGGTGGGGAGATCAAAGATCTCCCTCACCGGCCCACTGAAATAGACATGCGGCTGGGGAGGGAGGGAGAGGACCCGGCGGAACTCTATCTTGCAGCTCCGCCGGGTTCCTCTCGCGAGATCCGGCGCGTCGCCATGGCAACGACCGGATCTCGCGAGAGTGAATTCTAGCCTCGCAGGCTAGAGTTCACTCACCCACTGGACCACCAGGGATGCTGTGCGAGCGCCGGTCCCCCCTCCAAGATACCACCATGCCGGTCCTCCCTCCCACTCACCACCGTGCCGGTCCCCCCCTCCCAGGCTAAAGGTAAGAAGGGGGGGGGATTTAATGCCTACTTATTTTTATTTTTTACCAACCCAAAACACACACAGACAATCCCTTCTAATACTCACACACAGCACTATCACCCCCATCACACACAGCACTCTCACCCCCATCACACACAGCACTCTCACACTCAGCACTATCACACACAGCACTCTCACACCCATGACACACAACACTCTCACACCCATCACACACAGGACTCTCACACCCATCACACACAGCACTCTCACACCCATCACACACAGCACTCTCACACCCATCACACACAACACTCTCACACCCATCACACACAGCACTCTCACCCCATCACACACAGCACTCTCACACCCATCACACACAGCACTCTCACACTCAGCACTCTCACACCCATCACACACAGCACTCTCACACCCATCACACTCAGCACTCTCACACTCAGCACTCTCACACTCAGCACTCTCACACCCATCACACACAGCACTCTCACACCCATCACACACAGCACTCTCACACCCATCACACACAGCACTTTCACACTCATCACACACAGCACTCTCATACCCATCACACACAGTACTCTCATACCCATCACACACAGCACTCTCATACCCATCACACACAGCACTCTCATACCCATCACACACAGCACTCTCACACTCATCACACACAGCACTCTCACACACAGCACTCTCGCACCCATCACACACAGCACTCTCGCACCCATCACACACAGCACTCTCGCACATAGCACACACAGCACTCTCACACATTACTCGCACACTCAGCCCACAAACATCACACACACAGCACCCCTCAAACACAGCATCCATCGCACACACACTGAACCCTTCACATACACACTACATCCTTCACAGACACCCACTGCACCAAACACACACACACAATACTTCCGAACATATTTATATTATATATATATATATATATATATATATATATATACACACACACAAACTACAGCACCCCTCACACACATACTGCAGTCCTAAACACATTACGTTCCAGACACACACTAGATCCCTTACCCAACTCTGGATCATATACGCACACTAGATCCCTTTATACACTCTGAATCCTTATATACACACACTCACTAGATCTCCTACACATTCTGGGTCCTTCAAACACACACTAGACTCCTGTATACACAAACACTGCGCCATCTACACACACACATACTACATTCCTAAAATACACATTCTGGATCCCTTATATACACACTAGTTTCATTGTAAACAAACACATACTACACCCCAAAACACACACTCTCTACAACCCCTACAAACACTACATCACCTATATACACACACACACTATAGCCTGTATGCACACACTTACATTCTCTACAGCCCCATGCCATATATGCATTACATTACACCAAAAACACAACACTACTAAAACCGACCTTATTACACAATACCACACCACAATCAGCTCACTCTACACACACGCAATACCACAAGCAGGCTCCAAACACATGCACAATACTCTTTCCTGGCCCTTTTGTCTCCTGGTATCCATTTATAGAGACACCAGAGACAAGTTGCAAGGAAACACAGTGCAAGCATGTTATTGAATTTGCTTGCACTGTGCAGAACAAATACAGGGCTTTTTTTTCTCATGCTAGAGCGCTTTAGCAGAGCTCTGCGCATGGTCTGCCCTGGAAGAGCATTGAACCAACATGCTCACTTTGAGAGGGGGCGTGTTTGTCATTGGTGATGACGAAACACACCCTCTCTGCCCCGCCCCCTTCTTAGTGGGCCGCCGTGATAAAAAAATGCCCGGGCCGAATTTTTCTCCCAGTCCGGCCCTGGCGGAGATGCTGATTGGTGCTGCACGGCATTTTGCCGTGGATGCGCAATAGAAAAGAAAATGTTACTTGCGCTTTTTCCTTAATCCCTATGTATATTTAGACAAATGGAGGTCATTTAGTTGCTCCAATGGCCATTGGAGGGATGCCCGCCTGCCAACGTCAAGGCAGACCCCCCCTAATCGGGTCCTAACCAGCGGGTCCTGGATGCGCAATAGCCTTTCAATGCTTTCCTATGGCAGACCTGCGCAGCGCTGGAAAACAGTTTGCATTCCTGACACTATAGTGTTCCTTCAACTAAATAGTAGTTTGTTTGCACAGACATTGTAACACGTGTACCTTTTACCATTCATTTGAAAAGTGTAGTAGGAAGAAATTCCAGCGGAAACTTATCAGGTTAGTAAATTTTTCTGTTTTATTTCTAAAAGATGAATTGTGAAGCAGCAATTTAAATTAGGAACGTCCTTAATAACAATAAAATAAATGAAAGGTCAATGCTTTAGACCATAACCTGTGATTTACTTGGAAGGGCACTAACAACCCACGTATTTAAAGAGGACCATGAGAGCCACGAGTGTCACTTAAAGAAGTACATACATACATTTATTTTTTGAAAGAGATATGATACAATTATAGCATAGACAGTATACTATGAACTGGAGATAGACAAAGGAGAAGAATTGATAAATAATGCACCAATACCAGAATTACATGCTGGGCTTGATATGGAGATGATTCTTGGAATCACCAAGGTCATACACTTACATCATACATTGGACTAGACAGGACGATAGCCTTTAGTAACCTGGGATCATTCATGGAGATACAAGCTGGACTACATAAGATAGAACAGACTATGCAAAGTTAAGTGCAAGTGAGAAAACTCTACAGTTATAAGAGTAAATGAGGCAAACAAGTCCAACTGAAATGAGCAACATTACTGACAACACGAAGTAAAGGAACCAGGACATCAGAGGTCTCAGTTTACTGTGAACCATCAGTCTTTAAGAAGTGAAAGTTATCGCATGCTTAGTGGATGAATATAAGATGGGAAACCTGGTGGAAAAACACCTTCCTTCAGAGAATGCAAGACATGCAAGGAAGCTAGGTATGATCTGCTAGAATACATTGATCACCAACCCAGTCCTCATGGACCACCAACAGTCCAGGATTTATGTATTTCCCTTTTTTATTTAAATGGAGATACTGATAAAACCTGGACTGTTCAATGTCCATGAGGACTGGATTGGGGACCACTGTGGTAGAACTATGGGACCGATTCTATAAACGAGAGATGACATACAGGATCCTTCAAATAGAGTAACTTAGGGCGATGTTGTCTGCAGCTACATAAAGAAAGCTGGAAGCATATGATGTGAGATATGCATAGCATCAGATAAGCATACAATTCTGAATAAAATGAATGTATTAATGTAAACATTTACAAAGTCCATCTTTACACACAAGTATACTAACACCAAAAAAATAATAATCGTCATTTACACAGAAGCAACATTCACCTTAACAGTTCTTCTGTAGGTCCACTGCCAGTTCCAGAGATGAGCTATTCATGAACTCACCTAGTTTCATGAAAACTCAAACTCTTGAGTATACAATGATTTTCTTCTTACAGTTACAGTAAGAATTCTTTCTGCTGTGATTGGTGAATTCTCCTTTCCATGTGTGCCAGTTCATAGCATTTTACCCCTTAAGTATTTTTTTAAACATGTCACCAAGTACAATACATTTTTGCCACCAATGCCAATAACTTTTGAGACAACGAGACTAGGGGAAACATATTTTCATGAATAACCCCTTACATGAATTTTTTTTGTATTCTCCATTCTAAACTCCATACTGGCTTGAATTGAGTGACATTTTGCAGACAAACAAATTATACTTGTGGCTTATTTGATGCTGATGTAATTCCTAGAGTGATTTATTTACATTGTTTTAATGTCTTTGAAAGGCAGATGTTTCCGGTAATGATGAAAACAGTATCTCAAAAGAGGGGAAGCGGTATACTTGTAATACTTAAGTGATTGTCTAATGCAATAAGAAAAGAAGTATAAGAGCGACAACTGTCAGAACTGTCAGTAACAAAAGACCAAAGAGACAAGACGTGGGTTTGTTTTAAAGATAAAGGTGCCATACCAATTATAGTGAGCAACTTTGAAAGTCTGGAGGAGCTACTGCACACAAAAAAAACCTCTATAAGGCCTCTTTATTTACTTGAGGATCTGGAAATTTTCCCGGAGGGATACTCACTCATATAATCAGAGAAAAGTCTGAGATCTTTCTCTATATGTTTGCAAAATAAACAAAATTGTATAAAAACTACTGGATGGTTCAGCACATGGAAACCAGAATTCTGAAACTGAGGTTTTAAACATAAACAATGATGTGGTTACTTGTATATATAGTTAGACTCTGCTAATCCTTTAAGGATATACAGCCAATAACTTCAAAGGCTGTAGGGATGCGGTCCGTGTCCCGGTGGGAGGTTTGGGAGTTCTCAAGTCATTGTGCAGTTTCTAACATTTGCAAATTGTTCCATAGTCCCATTGTTTGCCTATACATACTCTAATGAGTGTGCAGTAACATTGTAATGTGATTAGTAGCAATCAGACCATGTTTTAGCAAAGGTTCCTTTAAGTCTCATTAAGAAATCTATCTCCCTGACTTGTTTATTGGGACAAAGCAGCTGTTCATCCCCTTGACACCTATTAGTCTGCTTAAGATCTGCAGGGGGTCCGATCTCTTTCTTTCATGCTGAGCTTCTTATTACTTGGCCTACCACAGAGGTCAGACCCTCTCATGATCAGAGATTATTTCTTTTTACTGGTTGGCAGATTTAACAGCTTCAGAGACAGAGGCGACTTGAGTGCTTTGCTGCAAAAAGAGATCAAGGCTGTTTGAAAATGTTTAGTAGTTACATTGAAGCACATCGAAGCACCTGTATTCTGCCTAATTTCACCTGGTGTTATGTTTTGCTTCTTTAGATCTCGGATTACATGTTGAGACTAAAAGCCTTCTCTGTAGATAATGTTATTGTATACAAAACTGGAGCCACATTAGACTTTACTCTAGACTTTCATCAGAGCATGTGAAATATTAGAGACATTTAAGTTAAAGTTTAAACAAGTTCAACTTTGTTTCCTCCTATATTTTAAGGGAAAGTATAGGAACCAATGTTAAAATCGTCCAAGTGACTAATAAAAACATGCATTTAGTCATCCATTTTTTTTAATTTTATTTTCATTTTATTTATTTTATTTTATTACATAACAGAAGATACATAGTTTTGGCTGTGGGGAATGGGGGGATTAAGGGCAGGGGTGGGGGGATTAAGGGCAGGGGTGGGGGAGGGGGGTAGAAAAGCTGTGCCATAGCTGCACCATAAACCGATGAATTAACTAGCAGGTAACCAAACAATGCGCAGGTTTTTAATCTCATGGACAGCATTTACGCGTACAAATGAATATATGCTAAGCTTCCGTTATATTTTTTTCAATGAATTACGAAACTCCTGTGTATCTACATAATTTCGTGTGTCATCTGCACATTGTTCTGGATGACGGGCTAATATTAATTTCCAAATGGGAAGGAGAGATATAGCATGAGTGTGGGTGCTGGTATAATAAGTACTGTTGAGCACTGAGAATTTTTGAAACCGTTTCTCCTTCATATTTAAGTCTCCTACACATTATACATCTTGTGAGGTCACAGGGATGTCCCACAAGGCTCACACTTTCAATCTATCTCAGAATACACTGCATTTAACTTGCTCTCTTTGATTAGATATTCTGGTGGTAATTTAATTGTTTCTCCACACTGTGCATACCATCTCACTGTGGCCAGGGCTTCCTCTTCAGGTATCCCGACTCATCAGAAAAATGCTTTAACCTCCTGGTAATCCCTGCTTATCTACTGTTAGTATTCACTTATCTCTCACTGTGTTTTGCTTTCCTAGTTTATGCAACAATCTTAGCACCACATCTTCCATCATTCCACGTATTGTGCTGTCAATCTCACATTTCAGTGCTCAACAGTACCAAAAATGCAACCCAAATCTGAGATCGAGTTCAATCCATCCAATCAATATCACTGAGTTCAACCTTTAAAACACATATTTGTATGCGGTGGCTATAAAAGAAGGCAAAACCCTCCAATTTTAAGCAATGGCCAATTATGCCACAAAAGATAAAAACATCATTCTTTATTTTCTGATCAAAACCTGCTAATATACATGTAAATTATATCTTTGAATATTCTATTTTTCTAAAAAAATCATCCAGGTCTTTTAAAAAAAAATATATACAGAATTTGGTAAGACAAAGTCTTTAGGTAGATAATTCCACATCTTTATTGTTCTTACTGTAAATAACCCTTTCTTCTGCTCTAAGTAAAAACCTCTTTGTTCCAGTCTCAATGGATGATTGCTTGTCCGTTATATATTCCTAGGAATGAACATCATTCTTTAAAACTGGTGCCCACAATTGCACCATATATTCAAGGTGGAGTCTTACCATTGATTTATAAAGAGGAACAATTATATTTTGTGAATCGATATCCATTTTTATACATAAAAGCACCTTACAAGTTTTTTTTCAATGGCAGCATTGCACACTGTTCTCTAGCTGGTTATCTATAATTATTCCCAATTCCTTTTTAATTTAAAGCTATTCCTTACTCAAAACATAAACATTTAATGTATGGCTGTCTTTTGGGTTCCTTATTCCAAAATGCATAACTTTGCATTGATCTGTATTGAATGTTACCTTCCACTTGCCTGCCCAGTCCCCCAATGTATCCAAACCCTCTGTAGAGAAGTTATATCATGTTCAGACTGTATTATTTTACCTGGTTTTCTGTTGTCTGCCAACACCGACACATAATCTTCAATGCCCACTTTAAGATCACTTCTAAACAGATTAGAGAGAAGTTGACCTAGGACAGAACCCTGAGGCAACTCCATTTTCCACTTTTGTTGAGTTTGACCATTTTTCATGTACAACTACTCTCTGCACTTTAGCTTGAAGCCAGTGTTATGTCCAAGAACATGATTTTTCATCTAAACCATCCGATTTCAGTTTTAATAGTAATCTTTTGTGTGAAACTATATAAATAGGTCAATTTCACTGTAACACCCCCAATCTAAGTTTCTACTGACTTCTTAATAGAACGCAAATAAGTTAGTCTGACATGACCTTTCTTTCATAAAACCATGTTGATTCCTGCTAGTGATATTGTTGTTCAAAATAAATTCCTGAATATTATCCTTTCACAGCCCTTTATATAATTTCCCAACCACAGATGGTAAGCTCATTATCACTGACCTGATACGTCATCAGGAGCTAGAACAACAACCCAATGGCAGTAAAACAGCAGACTCTTAGAAGCATGAATGCTAGGGATACTTGGAAGTGCAGAAAGGATCCAATTAGATCTACCATATAGTTGCAGCAGAAACTGGGGCCAATTAAGCTCCAACCCTGGAAGTAGGGAGCACAATGGACAGCATGGAGGGCACAGAGGGTAATGCAGGTAATGGACTGTCCCTTAGACCTTTGTGACACTCACAGGTCTTTAGTTTATAGTGTAACGGATCGCCTGGCACCCCGACTTGGTACCTCCGTTAATGGATGCTCCTAGGGCTTCCTGAGGACTCCAAGCACTCTGGCAGACACCATAATCACCGAATCCGAGAAACCTTTAAATTTCTCCCAAGCATATGAATGCTGTAGACCATTGAATAGGAACCATACGAATAGGCTTGTACTCCTAGCAGTCAACTGGAACAGCATGCAATAAATCCTTCCCCCCAATAATGAGACGACACATCACTTTGAGGGTAAAACAGGAACTCTCGACTGGCTCATCCAGCCTGGCTTTTATTTCCAACTCACACATACAGGCCACACCCAGGGGGAGGCATAAAAGAACCAATGACATAGATGTACCTCCCACACATTTCCTCCCCTTAGATTAGCACTTAACCCAATTATACAGTACACACTTTTCCCCAATTCCTGGATGTACCCCAAAAACAGGGGGTACTCCTTTAAATCCAGTATCGCTGGATAGCCCTTATTCAGGGGGACAACATACTCAAAATTCAAGTCATTCGGATGAATGGTTCGGCAGATATGGGTTTCCAAAGATTTGACCGACCGCATGGGTAAAGTATCCGAAAACAGTTCCATGCATTTTGGCCCTGCGGTCGGTCACAAACAAGGGAATGAAACAGACGAATTGCTGGTGTTATAGAGACTAAGGGGGATTCACATGAATCCCCTAGTTCGTGAGTTTCTTTCTACCGAACGGCGGGCCGTTCGGTAGTTTCCCCACGAAATCCTGGAAGTCTGGAGGTCTCAGCGGTGTTTGCCTAGTCGAGTGTCCGATTTTAGTTCCAGACGCTCGACGGCAAAACACCGCTGTTCGGTAGTTTAAGATGGCCGCCGCCACGTGTTCGGCTCCCGAATGGCGGCCACCCAGAGGACACAGACCACACTGCACTGATTGCCAATTACCCGTTTGCAACATTGTTGCAAACGGTAATTGGAGGCACACTCATTCCTGGGTGGTCTGGTTGTTCGGTAGTTTCACTCAATATAATGAATGGAGTGATTCTACCGAACAATCAGCTGAATGCTGCATACAAATCACCCAGGTTAAACTTAACACATATATAAATACATATATAATATTACAGGCTGTATACTAGAATATGCTTCACAGTCTTAAAGGGACAGTAGTCCCAAAAGTCCCAATGTGTCCATAGATGCTGTTAAAAGGGCCAGTAGCAGCAAGATACAGTACAATATGCCCAAATATAAATCTTTAAGTGTACCAGTTTTCCAGGGGCCATAGTCAGCGGGTAAGAGGCAGGCAGCCAGGCCCCTCCAATGCTCAGTGGCGGGGTGGGTTCCGCCACATATAGGTTGAGCTTTTTTCTATATATAGACACCACCTCCGTTTTTCTCCTCTGAAACAATTCTTTAAAGAACAGAATTCTCAAAGATTATAACAATATTATGGATATTTCTACACCAAGCTCCCTGTGTACTTATGGGTGAATACCATCTGGTAATGGGGCTCTGTTTACATTAACTTAACTTAATTTATGTAGCACTTAATTTAATTTGCTGTAAAAGATTTGTATAAGGGATTTGCAGATCTACAGCAATAACCTTTTTGGCTTGAATTTACTTAGAAATAGTTTTGCTCTCATATGTTTTGTAGAATATAACAGCATAAGGTATAACCTTGGAACACAAGTAGAAATGCTGGTAATTAAACAAAGACTTGCAAAAGGAAGTCTGTTGGAGTTACCGTAGGTGAACAGACGGACAGGGTAAAAGCAGACCATGTAAAATCAGATATTGGAGATTGTATTTTTATTATTTGTATTTATATGGTGCCAACATATTCCACATTTATAATTACATTTATAGAAAAGGGGAAGAGGTTAAAACAAACTGCTCAAACAAACTTACAATATATTAAGATTTGAGGAAGGCAGATGTATATTACCAAGGGACACAAACTGGTCATGTGGTCTAGCCAGCATTTCAACCAGGGTTTCCTAAATCTAATGTTATCAATGCTCTTACTGTGCCAATCTGTTAGAGGTAAGGAACTGTTAAAGCAAGAGAAACAAATTTTAGGGAGAATTCAAATCATGTAATTAATACTCATGCGCAGTAAGAAATATTAATCTAAAGTATTAATAATTGCATTAAACTAGTTTGATGATGATAGTAACTCATAGTGACTGAGAAGTTTAGGCAAGAGGAAGCTGCAGTAATTGAGATTGGAAATGATAAGTCCATAGAGTATAGTCTAAAAATGTAACACTTAGCTTGTGCTTCTTTGTATTATAGATGCTTAATTTTTTGAATCGTCATGCCTTAAATATGGCAGACTATTTGTTTTCATCCTATGATCCTAGCCTGGAGACCTCTGGTGATGAAGTTGGGGGTTCTGAGGTTTTGTGCTCTATCCCGTAGCCAACATGAGCACCAGAAAGGGTTTCCCTATATCACACAACTTGCACACGTTGGTCTGACTTAGTATACATGTGAAGTCTGCAGTAGCTGCGCAGCTTTGAGTACAAAGGTTTGGTCACCTGGCATCTTCTTACATTATTATGGAAATTTTCATATTCTCCTCATCTAATCCCTCATAATCCCTATGCCTACAGTAAGTGCATAACCCAATTAGGGAAGCTCAGTGCTTGAAAAATTCACCAAACTGAGGGGTGACAATACTACCAAATACTATAAACCTTCCAGTGTTCCAAACACAGGTGTTCCACCAGGAGAAATCAATTGCATGTGTCCTGATCACCTTGATGGCCACAAATGTGTCTTCTGTGTCCCCATTATCTTTTTTAAAATCATTTTTTTCAAATTTTTCATTTTTCAATAAGTCAATTTGAGAAATTACAGAATGAAAAAAAAGAACAAGTTATTCAGAAGAGCATCAAAGGAAAGATACGGAAAGGTAGTTTGGCAAACCTAGCCACTTCTGGACTAATATATAGGAAAGGTTGTCTGTAGATTGTACTATGTGTTACCTGTATTTTTACTGTGTATCTAGGCTATGGTAATTTGCATGCTGGCAGCCGTAAGCTACCAGCATGCAAGTACTTCGTTCGACGAACAGCGGCTATCCGGGCTGTTCGTGGAACGAATATGGGCTCCCCTGATAGACCACACACTTAGAGGCGTGTGGCGCTCATTAACCGATTGCAACAATGTTGCAATCTGTAATTAGAGGCTCTCCTAGGTGGCCGTCGTTCGGCTACCGACCATGTGGCGGTCGGCCATCTTTGATTCGCTATTCTTCAGCGGTGTTTGGTCGCCGAGCGCCTGGAACCGAAAACGGCTACTCGACGACACGAACACCGCTGGACTTCCAGACCGTTCGGGAGCCCGGTATTCGGTAGGATCGTTCCCCTAGATGCAATCGGCAGATTGAGGGGAACTTCAATGTAAACTGTAATTGTTGCGGCGTTCGGTCATTTCAGCTGGGATCTGAGTGGTATTCCCACAAAAGATGCGCTCAGACCCCAGCTATCTACCGAACGTTCGGTTATGTCAATGTACCGTATAAAACGTATAAAAAGGATTTTAATGTTAATTGTCGGTTTTGCTACACGAGGGGATAATCCACTTAATCGTCCATTTTAGTGGGAGTATCCCTCTCGTGTAGCAATGTACCCTGGGAGAATTATACTGCATTATGGGAGAAATCCCCTGAAACTTCTGTCAGGAAACCCCTTGCATGGGGAACTGTATAAATATACAAGCCTGTGAATAAAGCCAGTTAGTTGACTCCCAAACGGTGTTTCGTCCGGTTATTGGGAGGATTGGGATATTGCCTTACTTTTCAGCGCTGACTGTGGATATACCTGTTATACCAGCGGAGATCGTGGATTCTAATATTGCACTCCGCTACAGGTAGATCATGGCTTAAGAGCATTGACAAGACATGTGCCAACCAGGGGCGTACCAAGGGCATTTGGCACCCGGGGCAGATACTTAGTTTAGCACCCCACATTACACCCCCCTAACTTTAAAATGTAAACAAACACCAGCACATTTGTTATTACATTTTAAAAAATTTATTGTAAAATCTGTAAAACCCCTGTCCTGCCCCTTCTACAAAACCCCTGTGCTGCCACCCCTCTACAAAAACCCTGCACCCCTCTTCCACAAACCCCTCCCCCTTATACAAAACCCTGCCTCCCTAATACAGTCTCTAGTCGTCACTCACCTTGATGAAACTCTGGAAATCAAAATGCTTCTCCCTGCTGCTGCCGTACCGGAGTCCGGCCTCAAAACAATGCCACTGTCGCAGTGGCACCCTCACCTAGCATCAGAGCAGATCATTTCGCTACTGCTGAAACTCCATGAAGGCAGACAGGCGATGCACGCCGACGTCACATCGGTGTGATGTTGCACATATCCACTCTCCTCCCACTGCTCCTCCAAATAGTGCTGCCTGGCTGCAGCCCTTATGGCTCATGGTATACTACTGAATGGATCATGGCACTGGCAGTCATGGCACCCCCTAGTGAATGGCACCTGGGGCAGACTCATACATATACTGACAAATACAGCCACATGCACCCAGTCCCAGGCACATAGTCACTTGCACACCGTCACACACAGTTAAAGGCAGACAGTCACACACAGTGACAGGCAGACAGTCACACACGGTTACAGGCAGACAGTCGCACACACACACACAGTTACAGGCAAACAATCACACACACAGTCACAGGCGGACAGTCACACACAAAAACACACACACAGGCAGACAGTCACAAGCACACACACAGTCACACACACACACAGTCACAGACAGACAGTCTCTCTCTCTCACACACACACACACACACACACTTAAAGGCAGACAATCACACACACACACACACAGTTACAGGCAGATAGACACACACACAGCTACAGGCAGACACACACACACAGTTACAGGCAGACAGTGTCAATCACACACAGTCACAGGCAGACAAACACACAGTTACAGTGTGCAGTTTCACACACACACACACACACACACACACACACACACACACACACGCACGCACGCACAGACAGTGTCACACACACTCTGTCACTTACAGACAGTATGGTCTGGAAGAGGAGTGGATTTATTGAAGCTCCTGAAATCTGTTAGTTGGGGAAGCAGGGACTCCTTCCTGCTTCTCTTAGATGTGCAGCAGTAAAAGCAGCAGGTGGGGGCCATATTTAGCTCCGTCCCCGCTGCTTAGTTTAGCTCCGCCCTGCTGCCGCATTAGCCTCGCCCTACTTGTCTTACGTGTGACTGATTTTCAAGTTCTGCAGCTGCCTGCCCCTGCGTGTGTGAGCTGTGTGGGCTGCCCGGTGCCCCAGCTGCCATGGCGCCCTGTGCAGCCGCCCAGCTCACACATCCTAAGGCTGGCCCTGGTCATGGCACCCCCTCAGTAAGTGGCACCCAGGGCGAACCACCCCCCCCCCCTTAGTGCGCCACTGGTGCCAACAAAAAAAGTGCAATATACGGGTTTTGGTACAAACATGTCAGATATACACCTTTCTAATTTCTGAACAATTGTGAAACAAAAGTAATACACATATAAAAAGAAGAAAAACAAAGAGTATAACTAACAATAAAATTACTTCAAAATAGAGAGATGTCCCTATGGGGAGTGATGTTGGTAAAGTTTGGAAGGGAAGGCATATGTCATAATAAGGGTGTAAGGCAGGCTGTGTCCCCATTTTTTATGTCAATGATTAGTAGGTTCACATTGTGCTATCATGGCTCTGTTGATAAAAATATGAAATAAAGTATACTAGAGAATAAGAGAAACCAAACCAGGTTATCATATTTTTTATTCTTTTGTAAATTGAGTTTTAGGCAGTGGCAGGACATCCATAAGAAGGCAGCAGAACGCTTGAAGTCACATAAGATGTGGTGCTTTTGTAGCAAAAATGCTGTAAGAAATGTTGCATGGCCAGATTTATATGGCCATACCGTCTGCGTATGGAGATATAAATAACTCACACTCTTGGAACAATTCTTCAAAACATATTGACGATTAATCATATAATTCAATCAATCTTTATCCAATGATATATAAGTCATCATCTATTTACAGGTTAAAGGGAGGCCTTGTATCTCTGACCCAATACATATACAGTGAGACTTTGGAAAACATATCCTATTGTGCTGAAAGGGAGGAGTGATGTATTTGTCTAAAGATTTGCTTACAGCATAAGTTATCTGACTGATGCGTGATTATATTTTGGAGACCACACTGGGAAAAACTTATGTTAACCCTTTCTGATAGCTACGTACCCGGTATATCTCTATCACAATGGCACTTTGAGACAATAGACATACAAGTTATGTCCATTGTTTACAATATCCCAAAATCCCATGTCTCACCAATAAACGGGAAACCCTCACTAGTGAGATTACCTGGCATTAGCCCTCCTAAGGCTTCCCCAAGTGTCTGACTATTGTTGCACTATGTAAAAGAAATCAAATGCCATTCCTTGGGTTCATCAGTGGTGTACAGGGAAAAGTCTGGTACATGCCAATCAAGGGTGCAACATCCAGCAAAATAATCAAAATACTGTGACAAGCGGTTACAGCTTTCTGATATTCTAGCCCATGCTGCACAGGAGTGGAGGCAGTCTCTATAACATTCCAAATTAGGGGACCCCAGGGACTGTGTGTGTGTCACTGTATGTATGTGCCTGTAAGTGTGTGTGACTGTGTGTGTGACTGTGTGACTGTGTACCTTTAACTATGTGTTACTATATAACTGTCTACGTGCATCTTTAACTATGTGTGACTATGTTTCTGTCTATGTATGCTTGTAGCTATATGTGTGACTGTGTATCAGTGACTGTTGGTGTGACTGTGACTTTGTGTATGAATGTGTGTCTTTGACTATGTGTGGTGTATGTGTGACTGTTTGCACGTGTTTCTGTGTATCTGCTTGTGTGACTGTGGGCATTTAGGTGACTGTGTCCAACTCCATGCGTCTGTATATGTGACTGTGTGTGTCTCTGCGCGTGTGATTTTGCTACTGTGTGTAAATGTGTGACTGTATATGTGGGTTTCTATTTATGTGACTGTGTACATATGGATGTGACTGTATGTGTAGATGTGTAAGCATGTGCAAATTACCATATTTATCCATATGACATTGTGTGCATGTATGGATGTGACATGAAAGTTTAAAATTCAGGACGAGGGATGACTGGGTGATGCCTCTGCTCTGTATATGTCATGATGGCTATGTGCCAGGCTATTGCTGGCTCAGTGACAAGTAAGCACAAGATACTGATTGGCTAAAAGGCTGTGCTATTTCCCAGGGAACCAACATTAAGCACAATCTACCATTGACATTTAATATGTATGTGATACAATTACCACTAATTTCACAGACCCTGGTAAAGAAATTACCAAGTAAAAAGACTCAAAATACCCTATATTAAATATCTCATATTTAGTAGTCTTTTTTTAAAAAAATGATATGCCATGAGGAGAGCAAAGTACAGTTGATATTTTGTTCCATAAATGACATACGCTCAGTAAATCCATCTGGCAAAATACGAGTCTGAACAGAGAAATCATCACTTCTGCAATGTACAATATAAAAAATGAAGATACCACACTCAATTAGATATATTTAATATTTTATTAATATTTTTACTTTACAAAAGAAAATGCAATTAAACAAAATCACAGCGCAATAAGGGTATTATACATTAACCATAAACTCTGAATAGTCCCGTAAGTACAGGTAAGTGATAGACAATGCAGTATAATTTTTAATCTCTAGGGTAAAAAAACCCCTATTTCCAAAAGAAAAAAGAAAAAAAAAGAAAAAAGAAAATGAAAACATGGAAAAAAGTCAGAAAAATTATAAATATAGTGTGTGTTCATCACAGTATAAACACAGCTTACTATGTAATAACTGTGGACTATGAGCCACTCATAATGAAAAAAACAAGGAGAAAACTACAAACAAAAAAATATAATAATCACAAAAAAACTTTTTATATAGACACGGCTTTTTGGTGGTGATTCTTAGATCCAAAAAAGGAAAAAAACATAAGAAAAAAAAACAAATGGGGCAAAACAAATATAAAAATCAAAACATGAAAAAGAAAATTAAAAAAGCAAACGGAGAAAAATTAAATAAGACAGTAAAAAAACAAAAAAGTGAAAAAATAAACAGAAGAGGACATTGACTATACACTGAACCATCAGTAAAGTAATAAAGAATTATCGTATCACCCTTATTCATGAACGCACGGAATTCCTGAAAAATCCAAGTCATTAAGAGGTTATGTTTGATCATAATTATATGATATGAAGAATAATACAAACCCTATTTTTCATAAACTTGGTGAGACATTTTCATATAATTTTCATTGATGGATCTTGTATGACAAATAAGATCTACACATGTGCATTGTGTATCGCCATTGTATCGGCATTGTATTCTCTTCTTCTTCTCTGACGTATGCAGGATGTCCTCCAGTACAGCTCATCCTAAAAAGAAACAGCATCTCTATGACCCTAAAAGCTCAAGTTATAGCAGTGTCTGTAACATCCCTTTAAGTTGAGTAATAATACATTGTAGACTCCAGGACATACAGTTGTGCTCAAAAGTTTGCATTGATTTAGAAAATTTTATCATGCAAAAAAAAATATTTTATTGACGTATAGTAATCATATGAAGCAATCACAAAGTTGTTTGGATTTTTTTAAAATCATGATAACAGTGACACATAGTTTAAAATGGCAACTAAATGTTAATTTCCCACACCTGTGGCTTTTTAAATTGCAACTAGTGTATGTGTATAAATAGTCAATGAGTTTGTTAGGTCTCACATGGATGCTCTGAGCAGGCTAGATACTGAGCCATGGGGAGCAGAAAAGAACTGTCAAAAGACCTGCATAACAAGGTAATGGAACTTTCTAAAGATGGAAAAGGATATAAAAAGATATCCAAAGCCTTTAAATGGCAGTCAGTAGTGTTCAATCACTTATTAAGTAGAAAATTAACTCTTGATGCCAAGTCAAGGTCAGGTAGACCAAGAAAGCTTTCAGCCACAACTCACAAAAGAATTGTTCGGGATACAAAGAAAAACCCACAGGTAACCTCAGGAGAAATACAGGATGCTCTGGAAAAAGACGGTGTGGTTGTTTCAAGGAGCACCATACGATGATACTTGAACAAAAACGAGCTGCATGGTCGAGTTGCGAGAAAGAAGTCTTTACTGCACCAACGCCACAAAAAAGCCCGGTTATAATTTGCCAAACATCACCTTGACACACCTCACAGCTTCTGGCACACTGTAATTTGAAGTGACAAGACCAGAATAGAGCTTTATGGTCACAACCATAAGCGCTATGCTTGGAGAGGGGTCAACAAGTCCTAAAGGGAAAAGAATACCATCCCCACTCTGAGGCATGGTGGTGACTCATTGATGTTTTGGGGGGGGTGAGCTCTAAAGGCACAGGGAATCTTGTGAAAATTGATGGCAAGATGAATGCAGCATGTTGTCAGAAAATACTGGCAGACAATTTGCATTATTCTGCACGAAGGTTGTGCATGGTACGCTCTTGGACTTTCCAGCATGACAATGACCCTAAGCACAAGGCCAAGTTGACCCTGCAGTGGTTACAGCAGAAAAAGGTGCAGGTTCTGGAGTGGCCATCACAGTCTCCTGACCTTCATATCATTGAGCCACTCTGGGGAGATCTTAAATGTACTATTCATGCAAGACGACCAAAGAATTTACATGACCTGGAGGCATTTTGCGAATTGGCAGCTATATCACCTGCAAGAGTTAGGGGCCTCATAGACAACTATTACAAAAGGCTTCACACTGTCATTGACGCGAAAGGGGGCAATACACAGTATTAAGAACTAAAGGTATGCAGACTTTTGAACAGGGGTCATTTTATTTTTTTCTCTGTTGTCATGTATGGTTTTATGATTGTGCCATTCTGTTATAACCTACAGTTGAATATAAATCCCATAAGAAATAAAATAAATGTGTTTTGCCTGCTCACTCATGTTTTCTTTAAACATGGCACATGGTAAATGATCAATTCTCCAAGGGTATGCAAACTTTTGAGCACAACTGTACTTGAAAACTGGCGACAAGCAAAATGTACCTTTCCTGGTTAAATAATTCAATATTATTGCTATTGTTGTAATTTTACAAAACATGTGGAAATGGTAATATCGTTTGCAAATCTCAACTAATTAAAGTAGATTAAACAGATTAGGGGTCGGGGGTTGAATTTTGAAAATAATTCTTTTTTTTTGTATTAGTGTGTCTATAATAATATTAGATAAAACTTTAAACTTGATCGTTAGAATGTGTAATATGACAAACTTGTTCTAAGCTACTTGCAATATGTCAAATAAAATTTATCTCTGTCTCTTTCTCTGTAACGAGAAACATGAAAAAATGTTTTCCCTAATGACAACGTTGTGAAATACATATATATTTGTAAGAACTATAATCATAAATTAGTACCATATTGCAAGGAAGTAATTTTTGTGCATTTGTTCAATTTGGGTTTGCAGATCAGAGCCAGAACAAGTCATTTCAAGCAATATATGCTTGTATGCCATACGTGTCATATGTTTTTTGTGGCAGCTAGTCAGGGTATACCATATAACAGATTCGCTCAGTGTAGTCAAGAATGTGGGACTATTTTATATAAATTGCTTCCCTTCAGAATGTGTGTGGGTGGTATTGTTTCAACGTACTGGGAATGACAGCAAGTCGAGAAGGTGCCAACTCGGCTTTCAGATACTTACCTTGACCTTAACCCACCCTTTCAAAACCGAAGAAGGAATTCTTTATCTAAATTTTGTTTCATTTTTCTTATTTGCTCATATTGTTCCAAAACGCTTTAATGCTTCTAGGGATAATATAAGGTAGATAAGATCTAGAAACTGAAGTTTGAAGTGGAACATGCGTTGAACTGTGTGAATAAAAAACTTGTGCAAAGGGGCTGCAACGTTCTAAAATGTAGGTTGTAGAAACCTCGCCACTCTATGTGTATGTGGAAATGACAAAGTCTAATCTCAAAGGTTCTACAACCCATTTTCGGAGAATGCTGTAAGGAGTATGGGTAATGCAGTGATCCACATGGCATACGCAGTTTCCTACGTACACACTAGGAATAGACGGAGTTCAAATTTGTAATGCTTCCTGAGCATGTGCGCTCATAAGTTATACATTTCTTCCAGAATCCAATTGGACAGCAATATGTCAACTCCCACAATGGGTGACACAGAATATATATATTAGCGAGACTCAGCATAGTTTAGCGTAAGAACATTGGCTACGGTCTGCCTGAACTAGGAATATAGGACCTTTCTCAACCAAGAATAGCAATGACTTGTAGAGTTCTTTTGGAGATCATGTGCTTGTGTTTTTTTTTTTTATTTTTTTAATAACTGGAGTTGAATGTGTGTTTCTATATAGGTTTCTTGTTTCCATAATCCATTTATTTACACATAACACCCAATGAAATTTCCTAGTTTCAATATAGAGATAACCATTTTTTTTTTATAATAAACAGAACTGTATGCATGCTCACCCATTACCACAATGTATATCCTGGAGCTTATTCAACAAAAAGTGAACTACTTTTTAATGCTTTCAAAGAAGCTAACATAGCATAGCTTTCCAAATCTACTTTATTCACCACTTGGCTATTTACATGTAAATTTGGCAATTGTACCCAAATCGAAGTTACTGAGTAAAGTTTCAGGAAAGAAAATTGATTGCAACCTTCGAGTGTCTTTGGTTTTAAAATATAATTGCAAATCAGTCGGTAAAAAACCATCACTCTTTATCTAAATATCAATCACTTGGTGTAATGTACAGTTGATCCCAGATCACAAGAGTTACCTTTTTATACTGACTATTTTCACAAAAGTTCAATAGATGAAATTTCCCTCTGATTGACTGCTACAGGTGCGAGAACTTTCATTCCTGCTGTACATGTACTGTTCTCATAGCAAAAGAACGCATTTTTAACAAATATTTTCTTTTCTTAGTAAAATGTAGAACATTATCAGTGGACCAGTTATACCGGTTTGTGCATTTTTTTAAGGTGCATAGGAAGCAAGCGATTTTAAAATATATGTTTTAGGCAATACTAGTGAAACGTGATATTTAATACTTTTCATTTTTAATCGCTATTTCTGAAGTTGGCCTTGGCTTAGCTTTATTGTTGGTCTTGTAATGTCCATTTCATGTAACAATCATCTCTTCAACCAATTGGACCACTAAACATCCTTGGACTGTTAACGGACCTGCTCAGAAACAAGTGAAAAAGTGTTGAGACTAGTAGATAGTTAACATAAACAAAAACCAAAAACAATGAAAGTTTGTGTTCGATCTACTTTCAATCATAGGTAAATATAGCTAAAACATTATGTGATGTGGGCATTTGTACCAACACACTTTATTGTGAAACATAAAAAAATAAAAAGGGAAAAGTAAATATGTCTCATCATTTTTCTAAGTTCCACTCCTTTTATTTCTCAGGAATATGGGACTTTTCTTAAGTCTCATATGCAATGGGACTTAAGAAAATTATTAAATAATAAGATGACAAAAAGATGAAAAATTCCATAACTAATAAAACACACATAGAAAGAAAATAGGCAAATGTATAACAGTAGAAAGCATCAATAAAATTCAAATTCCTGGTAGCACAACCTGTGGAAGTTCAACGTATTCAGGAACTTTAAATGTTCTTTGGTTATATATTAGTGATTTTAATTTATTGTTTTGCCAGAGGTGGGCCTACAACACCTGGTGTACCAACCTGTTTGCCTGCAGGCATTGCTTTTGTTAATATCCCAATGTGAATCTGTGGATCTCAAGGACTCTTTAATGCTAAAACTGAAACAATAACTTGGGTGTTTGCAAATTACATGTAGTACTACTGATTTTTTTTCAAGTGAGCCAATTGTGCTTTACTATTATCACCAACTTGGCTAATTTCGAGAAAACATGCAAATTGTATGTTGACATGTCCTCATTCAAGCTTTAAACATTCATCATCTTACTTGTACAAACCTAGGTTGGATTTATCTTACTGTTACCTAAACTGCTACCTAAGGCCCAGAGAGACAGACAGACAAGGGCCTTCGAACAGAGTTGCATCTGATTGTTGTAGCAATTCCACTGTTACCATGGTAATATAATAAAATGTATCATTGCTCTCAGAAATCTGTTTTCTGTTGGAAATGTAAACAGAAGATGGAGCTACGTTCTGCAGGTTTTGCCAAATATAGAAAGTACAGATACACCTCCTAGTGGATAGGACACACTTTTAGTGGGTAATAGTTAACAACAAAAAATTACCCTTGCACTAAATGTATGGCAGATAAGGACTCCTCCAGGTCCTCAATAGATATGGGTAACAATGGATCTACGATACAATAATAACAGAAATAAACATAGCATAATACTGTTAACTTTTGAGGGGGAGTGGAAATTGAATAGTAGTTCACACTCACAAACCAAAATTGATTGTAGGCATATCGTATAAGACGGTGAGTATTTCAGGGTAGATGGACCATCATCATATACATGGAAAGGAATAGAAAACAAAATAGTGCAGAGTATCTTGGTAAAAGAATACACTTTAATATAAAGGCACACTTACAATGTTGAAGTGGCAAACAGGCATATAAGATCAACCGGTCTCAGGATCACAAGATGAAACACAGGATCAACTTTTCCCAGTTGAAGTAGTAAAAATAAATAAAACAGCCTAATACAAACAATAAAAAACTCTGAAACACTATAAACAGCCCTACGCGTTTCGTTCAAATGTCCTTGAACTTCCTCAGGGGCAAAAACGTCCTTTTGTTGTAGGTATATTCGTCCATGTAGTGCTGGTGGCCCTTTTTAAATCCATCTGGTTGCGGCACGCCCGTGGTCTCCTCCAATGTTTAGTTCAAAGTTTAAGATCAAAGGCAGTCTGTCGTGTTTTTCGACACATATTGTATACCTACTCACATGTGGGTGTGGGATGCAGTATGTGGGAAGGACAGGAAGAAAGGCCAAAGTTAGGTTTCAGGAGCATAGACGTAACTTTAGAAACCATTTGTTAACTCACTCAGTGCCGGTGCACTGTAACAAATGCCCACTTTTCAACTTTAATACCCTACAATGTATCATCATCGAACAAGTAGCTCTAGATGATAGGGGAGGTGATTTGATGCTACTATTGAGAAAGAGAGAGGGATACTGGATACATACCCTGCAAACTATGCAACCCAGGGGACTTAACGTTGATTTTGATTTGGTCTGTTTTCTTTAAACAATATTTTATTTTTAAGTAATAATTTTTATATATACACATTTTTGCACCTCTTTTGCCTTCAACCTGAATTATGATTGATATAGGATGTGTCAATAAGTATATATAAATATGGAGGTATATAATGCACTTTTAATTGTATTTCCATTTATAATTTTATTTAATTCTATTCATTTACATATATTTTCTCCATATTGTTATTAAGGGTTTACAGATAGATGTGAGGGATATTTATCCCTTTTATAAAATACCACAATGTCTAAACATCATTAAGATTGTTACATATTATCGTTAAATCATTTTTTTCATTTATGGTTGTTTCCTGCTCTTTAACGAGCGGTGGAACGCATATCAGGTGGAACGCACAGATGACTCCGGAAGATAGACGTGAGTCGCATATCCGGTTGCGTCATCAGTGCGCACCCGGAAATACTGCAGACGGACGAACCCGGAAGCGAATTAACCATTGGAGGAGACCACGGGCGTGCCGCAACCAGATGGATTTAAAAAGGGCCACCAGCACTACATGGACGAATATACCTACAACAAAAGGACGTTTTTGCCCCTGAGGAAGTTCTGCAGGTTTTACCTGTAACATTTATTCCTTAATTTGCAAAATATAGGCAACTTAATGCATGTTTATTAAGCAAGGCATTATGTTTTTACATTAAGCATTAACATGCTTGTACATTGTGCATGTATGTTGGGTGTCCCTTTAACTCTCAATTCTGGCACAAATATTATGAAATACATATGTGGTCTCTGGCAGTGATTCTTCTTCTTTTTTCTTTTTTTCTTTAAATCATACTTACGGCGGTGATACAAATATCTGCAAACATAACCTTTAAAAAAATCAGTGGACATTTGCCATGTGCTTTAGTGAAGCTTTTAAGTTTGTCAAACACAAGTGAAAGTGGAATTGGATGCTTTTGACTTGATTGAAAACAGACGATATTACAAGTTACCTAGATCCTCAGCTAAACATTTTCAGCTGACTTAAGGCCTTAAAATGATTCCAAATATGTTTAGGCGTATATTAAAATGAGCATAACTCTTATATTTCAGGAATTAGTTGTCTTTCCAGACCAAATGGAATAAACTGTAAAACAAAGTTTGAATATATAATCAGCTTTCCTGCGATCTATCAATCAAATGCTTTGTAAATAGCGGCGTCACAATACATACCTGTATACAAATCCATATTCAGGTTCTAAGTAACTTGTATGAATACATATGGACTAATTTTCCCTCCTTATCCTGGTTTATATTACAGCTAATGGTTTAGATTTTACCTCCAGGGCAGTTGGATGCTGGTTAGCACTTTCAGTTGTCACCATATTTCCATCAACTGTTCCACTGTCCAGAAGTGGTCTTCAGAAGAATACCTCTGATTACTTAATGAAGTGGAAGTCAATCAATAAATTAAA
The DNA here is from genome assembly GCF_036172605.1 of Pelobates fuscus. Taxonomy (NCBI): domain Eukaryota; kingdom Metazoa; phylum Chordata; class Amphibia; order Anura; family Pelobatidae; genus Pelobates; species Pelobates fuscus. The sequence continues at coordinate 37,797,058 of NC_086320.1, forward strand.
GAAAATTAAAGAAACAGTGCGTGCACGCTCCCTGAAGTAATTCACAACAGACACAAGTTTCAGGTTAATGAAAAACTTGAGGAATGTTTATTAGAGGGGGTGGCATGCCCCTTATAAAGCAAAATTACATCATAAGCATTGTCAGAGATAACATAGAATTATACATCAATAATTGGTTAGGGGTTAAGTGGCTGATTCATTGCTCGTCCTACCAGGTGTGATGTCACTGGCATCTTGTGGGTCTCCCCCAGATTCCAGTGCCATCTTGTTAGTGAGGGTGTAATTCGATGACTAAGGGAAACTCCCTGGCCCTAGCGGCCATTTTAGGTAAATCATATATAAAATGATAAATGCTGATCAAGAACTATATAAAGTAAATAGACATTTTACTGACTAAAAATTAGGATAATATTTCATGTCCACAACACCTATGATGAATAATGACAAATGTTTCTTCATGCGGGCTGTGTCAGTCACAGCCAGGGGAGGTGTTGTTAGGGCTTCATAAACAGAAACAGAAGTGATTTAACTCCCACATGGCAGGGAATTGAGCAGAGAGACTGCAAGGGTATGATCTATCCACCAAAACTGCTTCATTAAGCTAGAGGTGTTTTGATGACTATTGTCCCTTTAACCCTGAATGTAGCCCTAGCTCTTTTAAATTTTGGTATCTGATAACAGTCCATAACCCTAATTATACCTTTAACCCCTTAAGGACCAAACTTCTGGAATAAAAGGGAATCATGACGTGTCACACATGTCATGTGTCCTCAAGGGGTTAAGCCCAATCCTAAATGTCATATTTTTAATGATGTTGCTTGTGCTCTCTAACCTGATCTCCTGAGCTTCTTTTTGGTCTCATAATATGTATAATATAAGATGTATTTTTGGAATGGTGGGCACACACAGATAAATTGCTAGGGCAAAAGAGGATGTGAAAATTCATGGAATGCTCATTTTACTACTCAATCAACCCCGTTACTTGTAACTCTGCTCCTTTGCATTGTGTGAGATTCTTTACGAGGGCTCAGGCACTGTGAGGGAATAGGCAATGAGATCTTTGCTGACCTGTGCTAAGTTCTTCTGCTCTCACACAGATCATAGGAATTCAACTTCTTTGATCTCCTGATCTTTCTGATCTCCTGTACTTTCCAACACTAATGCACCTGCGTTAAAACCTGATAATAACCAATAGTGATGTCCCGAACGGTTCGCTGGCGAATAGTTCCTGGCGAACATCGCGTGTTCGCATTCGCCACAGACGGCGAACATATGCGATGTTCGGTCCGCCCCTATTACTGTTTAAAAAAAAAAAAGGTCCCCTGAGCGGGTGGGGGCCCTCAAGTAAAAAAAGGGGGGATGACCTATTGTCCTCCCCCTGGCCCCCACCCCTGAGCAGCGGGTGGGGGCCCTAAATACCAATAGGGGGACCTATTGTCCTCCCCCCGACCCCCACCCCTGAGCGGCGGGTGGGGGCCCTAAATACCAATAGGGGGGGACCTATTGTCCTCCCCCCGGCCCCCACCCCTGAGCGGCGGGTGGGGGCCCTTAAAAAAATGTCCCCCACAAGTGACTAGGGGTCCCCAATCCCCTAGTCAACCCCTACCCCCCCAAAAAAAATTATCCCCCTACCTAACCCCCTCACCCTAAAAATAATGAGGGGGGTACATTTAACTAAGAACTGTAAAAAAAAAAATAACTTACCATTCGATGTTTTCTTTCTTCTAAAATCTTTTTTCAGCCCCAAAAATGGCCAAATAAATATCCATAATAACCGACGCAATAAAAAAAAAAAAAAAAAATCCATCTTCACCCGGCGAGGGCTCCGCAGACTGAGCTCTGCAGGGCGGGAGAAGGCTTATAAAGCCTTACCCCGCCCTGCAATTAGGCTCAGAGCACTCTGATTGGTGGGTTTAAGCCATCAAATCAGAATGCTCTGACAGGTAAATGAAGAGACTGACAGGTAAGTCTCTACATTTACCTGTCACAGCACTCTGATTGGTTGGTTTGAAATCCACCAATCAGAATGCTCTGTGTCATTTTACACAGCGTGGGAAAGTTCTGTGGAATTTTCCCATGCTGTGTAATTTGACTCATAACACTCTGATTGGTGGATTAAGTACAGGGGAATATTCACTAAATGCCAAACATTGTTATACAGGGGAATGTTCACTAAATGCCAAACATTGTTATACAGGGGAATATTCACTAAATGCCAAACATTGTTATACAGGGGAATATTCACTAAATGCCAAACATTGTTATATAGGGGAATATTCACTAAATGCCAAACATTGTTATACAGGGGAATATTCACTAAATGCCAAACATTGTTATATAGGGGAATATTCACTAAATGCCAAACATTGTTATACAGGGGAATATTCACTAAATGCCAAACATTGTTATATAGGGGAATATTCACTAAATACCAAACATTGTTATATAGGGGAATATTCACTAAATACCAAACATTGTTATATAGGGGAATATTCACTAAATGCCAAACATTGTAATATAGGGGAATATTCACTAAATGCCAAACATTGTTATATAGGGGAATATTCACTAAATGCCAAACATTGTTATATAGGGGAATATTCACTAAATACCAAACATTGTTATACAGGGGAATATATAGGGGAATATTCACTAAATACCAAACATTGTTATACAACTGTTATACAATGGCTGGTTTAAGCCAATCAGAGTGCTCTTTGTCATTTTACACAGCGTGGGAAAATTCCAAAGAACTTTCCCACGCTGTGTAAAATGACACAAAGCACTCTGATTGGGTGGCTTGAAATCCATCCAATCACAGTGCTCTGTGTAATTTTACACAGCATGGGAAAATTCCACAGAACTTTCCCACGCTGTGTAAAATTACACAGAGCACTGTGATTGGATGGATTTCAAGCCCACCAATCAGAGTGCTCTTTGTCATTTTACACAGCGTGGGAAAATTCCAAAGAACTTTCCCACGCTGTGTAAAATGACACAGAGCACTGTGATTGGATGGTTTTCAAGCCCACCAATCAGAGTGCTCTTTGTCATTTTACACAGCGTGGTATGATGGCTTGTTATTTGGCCTTTTTTGGGGCTGAAAAATGAAGATTTTAGAAAAAATAAGATGTCAAATGCTAAGTTTTTTTTACAGGTTAGTTATTTTATTCCCCCCTCACTATTTTTAGGGTGAGTGGGTAGGTAGGGGATATCTTGTATTTGGGTGGGGGGGGGGGGTGACTAGGGGCTTGGGACCCCTAGTCACCTTGATTGGGGGGGAGGGGGGATTTTCATTTAGGGCCCCTTAGTGTTTTTTTAGGGCCCCACCCACCGCTCAGGGGTGGGGGCCGGGGGGGATGGTAATTCCCCCCCACCATTATTATCTAGGGCCCCCACCCACTGCTCAGGGGTGGGGGCCGGGGGGGACAGTAGGTCCCCCCTTATTGTTTTTTTAGGGCCCCCACCCACCACTCAGGGGTGGGGGCCGGGGGGGAGGACGGTAGGTCTTCCCCACCATTATTATCTAGGGCCCCCACCCACCGCTCAGGGGTGGGAGCTGGGGGGGGGACAGTAGGTCCCCCCTTATTGTTTTTTTAGGACCCCCACCCACCGCTCAGGGGTGGGGGCTGGGGGGAGGACAGTAGTTCCCCCCTCTCTTTATCTAGGGCCCCCACCCACCGCTCAGGGGTGGGGGCCGGGGGGGACAGTAGGTCCCCCCCTTATTGTTTTTTTAGGGCCCCCACCCACCGCTCAGGGGTGGGGGCCGGGGAAGGACGGTAAGTCCCCCCCACCATTATTATCTAGGGCCCCCACCCACTGCTCAGGGGTGGGGGCCGGGGGGAGGACAGTAGTTCCCCCCTCTCTTTATTTAGGGCCCCCATCCACCGCTCAGGGGTGGGGGCCGGGGGGGACAGTAGGTCCCCCTTATTGTTTTTTAGGGCCCCCACCCACCGCTCAGGGGTGGGGGCCGGGGGAGGACGGTAATTCCCCCCACCATTATTATCTAGGGCCCCCACCCACTGCTCAGGGGTGGGGGCCAGGGGGAGGACAGTAGGTCCCCCCTCTCTTTATTTAGGGCCCCCACCCACCGCTCAGGGGTGGGGGCCTGGGGGGACAGTAGGTCCTACCCCTTATTGTTTTTTTAGGGCCCCCACCCACCGCTCAGGGGTGGGGGCCGGAGGGGAGGACGGTAGGTCCCCCCACCATTATTATCTAGGGCCCCCCCCCACTGCTCATGAGAGGGGGGCCGGGAGGAGGACAGTAGGTCCCCCCCCTCTCTTTATTTAGGGCCCCCACCCACCGCTCAGGGGTGGGGGCCGGGGGAGGACGGTAATTCCCCCCACCATTATTATCTAGGGCCCCCACCCACTGCTCAGGGGTGGGGGCCAGGGGGAGGACAGTAGGTCCCCCCTCTCTTTATTTAGGGCCCCCACCCACCGCTCAGGGGTGGGGGCCGGGGGGGCAGTAGGTCCCCCCCTTATTTATTTTTTTAGGGCCCCCACCCACCGCTCAGGGGTGGGGGCCGGGGGATAGGACGGTAGGTCCCCCACCATTATTATCTAGTGCCCCCACCCACTGCTCAGGGGTGGGGGCCAGGGGGAGGACAGTAGGTCCCCCCCTCTCTTTATTTAGGGCCCCCACCCACCGCTCAGGGGTGGGGGCCAAGGGGGACAGTAGGTCCCCCCTTATTGTTTTTTTAGGGCCCCCACCCACCGCTCAGGGGTGGGGGCCGGGGGGAGGACGGTAGGTCCCCCCCACCATTATTATCTAGTGCCCCCACCCACTGCTCAGGGGTGGGGGCCGGGGGGAGGACAGTAGGTCCCCCCCTCTCTTTATTTAGGGCCACCACCCACCGCTCAGTTGTGGGTGGGGGCCCTTATTGTTTTTTTAGGGCTTTTTGTGGGTTTTAAAATTCGCCTGCCTATTGAAGTCTATGGCGGTTTGCCGGGTTCGCCCGTTCGCGAACATTTGCGGAAGTTCGCGCTCGCCATTCGCGAACCGAAAATTTTATGTTTGCGACATCACTAATAACCAACACTCCAGCCATTTGTGACATTATACATTGTGCATACTAAGAGTGATGCACCAGCAACACCTTGCTCTCAGCAGACGGGGCACTCTCATCAATCTGAGAGACCACTCACTGAGATTGACGCACCAGCATCAAATTCATACCAAACAGATACATCTGGGCACAGCACTATTGTTACCTGATAATGCTTGTGTCATTCTGGCCTCCATCCATCCTAAAGTCACAGAAGTGGCAATCTCTTCACCTTTTTATCTTAATTAGTTGACATCCTTTTTTGATCAATGCCCATGTGCTAATTTAATGAAATTATGACGCAATGGGCTTTGTCCTATTTAAACCTCCTAAATTTAGGACCGGTGCCCTTTCATGATCATCTCTAGGCCTTTACGTGCATTTTTAGGTTCATTCATCATTTGGGCTCAGTATTCTTGTGTACGAGACCCAGTTTGGGCCTGACTGCCAGTTTGTCCTGCCCTTTGCTCCTGATTTCCAGAATTACAATGTACCAGACCTGGCTTGTCACTGACTTTGAGTTAGTCATTTATTCCTGAAATCTAGTGTTCCTGTGTACCGTATCTGACTTGCCCTGACCTTATTCACTTCTTATAACTTCTTATAACTGTCTTACCTTAAGCCTGGCTTCTCTAAGCTCCGGAAATATGCCCAACTATCCCTTTCCACCATGTCTGTTGGTTAGGTTGCTGCATTGTATCTTGCTGAGGATACTTCCATATCCTGACATCTCCTTTGGAGCTCAGAGGCTCACAGCACTACCTTATACTGTTACAATTCACCAGCTGCTTGACTGAAAACTCTCTTGGAGCTTGGTGTACTAAGAGATAAAAAGCTATAGGGTTGGCCTTGCTACTAATACAGTTTCTTCTAGATGCAGTTAGTTATGGACCCTGCTAAGTTAATTTGGCATGTAATGGATCAGGTGGACAGTACTTCTAGAAGTATGGATCAGGTGGACAATAATTCTAGAGGTACATCTTACTTTAAGTAGAAGGAATCCACACTCTTTTAGGTCATCTATACAGGGAGCAACTATAGACCAAGGTTGACAAACCCCCACACATGTAGAACAGCAGAAATGGTCCAAGTTGGCTTGGTAAAGACCTCGTTTGAGGTCAAAACATTGCTGCTGCTTGCAATATGCGTTGACCTTCATTAAAAATGCCATTCAGTCATCCTTGAGTAGTTCTAGAGGTGTCTGTTCCGATGGAGGCTATGTTTTATGGCAACACAAGAGATCTTATGTCATGCACAACATAGAATAACTTCTGTACATCACGTTCATATCCAGGCCACAGAGTACAGAACACACACATTATTAAAATATACTCTCACGGACGTGCATCGTCATCATAATCTTCATAAGGCAGGACCCATAGAACTAAGAAACTGACTGAACGATGTATGCCTTAAATTGTTTGACCAACATCTGCAGAAAGCATTAGATATAAGAAAATAAAGATATAAAATTCACTATCTATTTATCAAAGCAGGATAAAGCTGGATCAGGAGTTAATCAATCTGTACATTCTAATAATATGTTCTGGAGCAGCTGGGAAGGGTGTTCATAACTGCTAGACTGGACCTGGGGACCTAATGGCTAATTAATCAGCTATTAGTGTTGAGATTGGGAACACTTACCTCCAGGATTGGAGGACTGAGGTTAAAGTTGCTACAACTTGGGGTTTAAATTGAGGAGAGAGGGGAGGCTTTGCCACTCTTTGAAATTGGCAGCAGGACTGGTCTCAGCTCCACACAAAGTCCTGGCTGCCTGCCCTAATCATACAGGTGGTTTGTTTTTTGTGCTTCTTTCGAGTCTGTCTGTTTTTTCCCCATCTGATGTTGCCACAGCTGCGGAAGGTGCTTTGCCAGCCCAGGATTAATTGGATAAGTCGCTATAAGAGTGTGCATTGGGGAGATGTGTCTAGTCAAGAAGGAGAAAGGGGGACATGAGCTCATAGCTGTCATATCGGGGAACTGTCTGCTGTTTACGGAGCAACAGCTTGCAGCATTAATGGCATATGCAGAATGTTAATTTGCTGCATTTCTTGGGTTGGGTATTAGTAGGTTAGGTTTGTGGGTCTCAGTCCTTAGAAGTCATATATATTGTTTATAACATTTTGATATACAGCAGCAGCTGGTTGGAAAGGGTGAACTTGAGGGGCCTGGATCTTTTCTGCATTATTAGTCATTATATTGCCATGAAGCATGAACCGCCATCTTAGTAAACTGAGAAATGTCAGGAATTCAAAGAAAATTCTAAGCAAATTTCAAATTTGAGACCAAAATAGCTGAACTGGAGGCATAGCTGAACTGGAGAGTGTTTCCAATGCAGCTAAATCACCTGATTTGAGAGTTTAGAATAATGTTGAATTTAATTAGAATTCTAAACAAATAACCCTGTTAATCTTTTTTTTTTTTAAATCTTAAATGCAAACGTAACTACAGATATACCAACATAAATGGCCAAAATCACTATAGTATAACAATAAATTAAATACATTACATATAGAAATGCATATCATATATTTAGAAGAAATAAGTTAAATAATTGAAACTTCCAATTGTAACATATAGTTATATATTAGATTTTGCTGGGTCATTACATACCTTTTTGAGTTGTATATTAACTGTGGGCCTCATTTATTTCAGCTGTAGTCATAATTGTTCAGATGTGTGCTGTTTCGCAGGAATTGCTTGTGTAAGAAGCAAATTTAGTCACAATTCACAAACCTCAAGTGTCATTAAAAAACATGGTACCAATTCATTGCAGATGCACAACAGCCTTAATAGGTTGTCTAATGGCAATAAAATTGATTATGAGCCTTATTCTTATGCAATTGTTGTATTGCTCAAGAGTATAATCCTAAGCGTAGCTTTCTGGTTGCTTTGCACACATATTATATGAGTCTGCATTCACTTGAGGACCACAGAACCATTTGGGAGAATTATGAGAATACAAGTAAGGTTGATAGGACAAAAAACACATGTGTCAAGGAACGGTCTGTTTGTTAAGGTACCTCTGTGCAGTTGACTCATTTATCAGAGCTGAAGAGTATGGTTTGGATACAATGGAAAGCTTCTTTCCTGAGGTTAAGAGGCATAATTTAATTTTATGTGGTTGGGTCTTGGGACCAATATTTGCAGCTCTCTTTCTGACATGTGATTTACCAGCTATCTATTTCAATTAGAATGTGGACTCTTATATATACACTTTACAGTCCTGGGATATCCCCTTTGGTCCTGTTCTCTAATACACAATGTAACAATATATAACTATATATGCATTTCACTTTTATCACAATTATGTACAGATGTAAGGTGCCCTATTACTTATTTTGTATAAATGTAAGGTTGTACAGAAAGTGGGAATAACCAATGGAACGTAATGAAACATGAAGATATTATCAGTTTCGTTCAGCTTGTTTGGTAAATGACTTGGTCGTTAGCGAGACATTATGCACCTTATCTTGAGTACTGGAAAGTAATTGCATCTGTTAAGAGTCCTTAGGGATGTATGAGATATACTATGGTATGGAAAATTTCGAGAAAATCATGCCTTTGTTCTAAAACAGCTATAATATCAGAACTCTAAATACCAGAAACTCTGCTACCCAAATAGTGATATTTATCTGCGTTACAGGACCTTTAAACTTGTCAAATGGAGTTTTAGATCTGTCTCCGGTGATTGAGCATCAAGATTGACACTAGAGTCGATGGGAGTTGTTAAATATAAATTGGCTTCAGAAAAAGAAGAAAGGATAAAGTGGGGTGGTTACTCACTCCGCTATATGTGGGTGGATGTTCACTCCACCATGGGATATCTCTTAAAAGTACAAATTCACATGTATGGTACAACCTTTATTTAGCCAAATACATATATATATATATATATACAAACTAACTATAAATGAAAACTTCTAAATGTTAGAAAAGTATATAGTGAAAAACAAGTGGTAGTATACCTTTAAAAGTTGGGTAGACTAGGTTGTGAAGAGCCACAAAAATGCCCGAAGTATAATTATGTGGAATACACAGCTTCCAATTACTTGTGCTACGTATAGTACTTCAAAAATTGGCAAACATATATTGTGTAGCAAAAAATATTAACTAGTATAGCTATAAATGGAGGTCACTCTATTGACAGGATAAGATGCTTAGGGTCTCAAATCTATACATCCCCACCGCACTGTATGATGCTATTCCTATCAAGGACGTAGCATCTGTGAGCAGGTTCTGTATTTATCTCAGACAGCAAGTTTCTGTATTTGATACTGTGTAGAGTATCAAGATAACAAAATAAATTGCTCATGAACCTGCTACATTCTAATTAGTAATGTTGCAAGTTCCACATGTGCACACCTCCTGTTTATCTCAGAGTGCACCGGAGACGGGGTAGTGTAGTGGGAGTCTTAATGCCATTGAATAGACAGGGTAAACGAGAGCAGGCAGATCCTGTATATTTGAGTGGAGGGTTATCAGGCTAGATTAGAGACACTGAACTGTGTAGCCATAAAAAGAAAAAGTAAAAAGCAGGTGCTTAGCAAAGTATATAACACCTACAGGTAGAAAATCGCCCACCCGCCAAAACAAGAGACAGTGCTGCTACACCTGAACGATAAAAAAACTCCTATTAACTCAGAATGTTCACAAACATGTTCTCTGTATCTCCCACTGCTTCTTCAAGGCAGCCTGTCAAACTAGCTTGCCCACAGCCCCCCAGTCTTCATGAGACACTCCATATGATCAGCTAGGTCTCCCAGCATTAAAAACAAATTTGGCACAGAGAAACGACCGAAGAGCTCTTGACAAAGGCGTGATAGCATGCCGAAACATGCGTCAAGCGTTTCTCTGTGCTAAATTTGTTTTTAATGCTGGGGGACAAAATTTGGCACAGAGAAACGCTCAACGCGCCTTTCTCCTGTTTTTTATATAATTTGGCTTCTACCACTAAGTATTGCAAACTTCGCATGCTTAGTGCCATCCCCATTTATATGTAGATGTTGATTTTCTAAAAACAAAATGCAGCAATCTCCTCGCCTCATCCAAATGCAAGGAAGGAAGCTGACAATATTATAATATATTTTTTGCATTTTTCGTCACATTAGCAACATAATTCATTAAAATATGTTTTGCTTTACATTTATTTGATATGAAACCAGAGCATGAGAGTGAAGGGAAGCAACAACTGTGGCTTCATTATATTTGCTCAACCCATCCTTTCAACAACGCCCATTCCAACTCAATTTATCTACTTTTATGGAAGATCTCATCCTGGTTATGAAGATGTCAGAAAATGCCAGAATTTTGTGGGGGGTGTAGTAGTAATAGGCTTTCTGTTGAGCATTTTAGAGTTTTAGGCAACACACGGCATATTGCTCGTCACCAGGAATATTTGTACAGGTCTCACGTGAGTTTTGCAAGTATTCACATGGAGATCAACATATACGAGGGGACAATAAATGTATCACACTGTAAACTTTACTTGCATTGCTACAGTATATTAAATCCTGGTGCTTAGGCAGATTTCGAAAACTAGCTTATTTTGCATTTTTGAAGAATTTTGTGTGTCTGTGAAGAAAGTTTTAAGTACTGAATAAATATACCAGAATTTTTAATGGGAATCATTCCAGAAGTGATGACATAATTTAATAAATTCATAAAACACAAAGAATATCAGTAGATGATAACATCCAGTTTTAAATCATTTTCCCCCTACATTTTGAGCCATTTAATTGAACCAGACACCTATGGGTGGAGGGCCTATCGTCATATTTATAACAAAAGTGATATACGTGAGAATGCAATCACATAATAAAACTAAATATCACATTTATATAAGCGCTATTAATCAAATTTTTTTTACGTTACAAATTTTGGCAAATGCTTTGGGAAAAATTGAAGAAGGTGAGGTTGCTTTTTATATTTTCTGCATAATTATTTCTCACAGTTGAACAAAAGAAAATAGGGAATTAAAAAGAATTGAGGAATATAAATTAATTTTGTGGTTTGTAGCCTAAAACACCATCAAAACCACAAGTATGTCTAAAATGATACTGCTAGACTCAAACGCCAATACAAATTGATCAACTCCTCGGCTTTTTCTCTCCAACACACCACCCGAACGATATCCAGTAACAAAAATGATAGTTTGAATTTAATTGTTAGGGAGAAGATGCTTTTATAGATACCTCTGGGAACCATATTGTTTTTTTAAATTAAAGAATGAACAGTAGGTTATTTTTTCTGAAAGTATATCCCTTTCCAGACACTTTTAGGGCAGGATAGCTGAATTAGGTTAACTTGCTGGTCGTTTGTTTGTATTCCCAGTGCAATAAACTCTGCTAACAACATGTCCTGCTCGTGGACGAGACATGATTTCAAACCTAATCTTTGTGCCCTCACTCGAATAAAATAGAAGTCCTTTTAGTTATCAACGAGACCACAAAGCTGAAGGAAAGATGAAGGTAACAACTGTGGAGACAACATCAGGTAAGTATATTTTACCTCTGCTGCACCCCCGGGATTTACCACCAAGGGTCTTTGCAAAATATGCGTACACCCCAGAAGGTGGCAAAGCTGGTTTAAATGTACCTTATTGTTGGATAAAAAGAGACTAAGAAACGTAAGCAATATATTGTAACAATTAGCAGGGAGTCGCCAATAAGCATATTCTCAGAAACACAGAATTATAATGTGGATTTAGGTCACTTGTTACAAGAGCAGTGATGAGATTCTGATTTATTGAGAAGTTTATAACATCCAAAATCATTGACACAGATACACATTTTCAGGTGAAGTGACTCATTTGGGCCCCGTACACATCTCCACCCATGGAAATATGGGTGGTGTCACTCTTTTAAACTTAAACGGTTACACCAACCAAAAACCAGTCTTTGGTTAAATTAACCCTTGCCCTGCTGGTCTTCCCACCTAAACTTAAAAAACAACAACTAAAACATACCTTACTATCTTCAGTTCTCTTGCGACTTGGCTATCACAGTGCTTACTGATATTACATGCTTTGGAAATTATCCCATAGCGTGGGGAAGCTGTTATAAGTGCTTTCTCCACTATGAGACCTTAGTCTGCGGAATTATGTTTTCAAACATAATTTATGAAAGGTGGAGGGGATTGGGGAACCGTAGACACCTTGGAATAGTGTATTAGAGGCGGGAATATGCCAATATTTGGGGTATGGACCAGAGCAAGTGCACCACTGTGTAATTAATTAGAGACCTAATCTGCTGCCCATGGTTGTGTTCTGAGAGGTGCACTAGGTTCTCCCACCTGAAAATAAATGTAACAAAAGCCCTGTCGTGGATTACAATATTGTTTCTGTTGAAACTCTTGTTAAACTATCCTGCACCTAATAACACATATGAATTTAAAAATTAACAAACTATGTTTAATCTGTTCGTATACCGAACAGTTTGCCGAACGTTAGACCACCCAAGCCAGTCGTGTGCTGCCAATTGACTCATTTGACTCAATGCCAAACCACAACCCCAACGTTCTAAGTGGTTCACTAGGTGGCCGTAGATTTGTATGCACGAACACGTGGCAGCGGCCATCTTGGTTTGTCGAACGCGTCCAACGGGATTTGGAACTATTTTCAGACACTCGATCTCCTGAAAACCTCCTGAGACTTCCAGGACCACTTAGATTCGTGATAATCCATTCGAAAAAGGCGGCATTCGGTAGAAAGAATATACGAATGAAGCGGCACACGACCATCACACGCACAAATGGTTATGGGAACTATTGTTCAACATTTTTAAGACACGAAAGAGACCGGCCACACCAGCTGAATGCATGGAACTATTTTGGGGAGGAGCCTCTTTTGCGTCCGGGCAGATATGGGGCTTCCATCTATCTCCCGAACCCCTGAAGCGATTTGTATGATTTTTTTTATATGTTGTTCCCCTAACTATGGACTCTCAGAAAATATATGTTTTATGGGGTTTGGATATGGTTTTAGGTTATTTCTGAAAATGTGTAAAAAAAAAAAAATGTTGTTTGGAGATAATTGAGATTATACAGTAATTAACTAAATTATCTCCCAAGCAGAAGGGAGGAATTTTGTGTAATGAATGGGAGTGTTTCATTATGTGACTTTATGTTTATTGGCTGTTCACTGTATTTCCTTGTGCCCAACAAGGTCCACCTGGGTGGCAACCTTGTTGGGAAAGTTGCATAAAAGGCCAGCCTGGCCCATTAAAGCTTCAGATCTGCTTAACCCTCAACATGTAGCCTTGTCTTGTGCTTGTAGGGAACCTGCCTCACAACTAATCACTAGCTCTTGTAAGAGCTCTATTGCACCTACAATTACTGGTTCAGCTGAGATGACATCTGGAGAACAGCTCCTCTCAAGGGAAAAGGACGTCTCTAACGGCATACACCCCTCTGATACTCAGGATGGCCGTGACAATGAATATTAGGGGCCCCACCCTCCACCAATTGGCAATAGGTCCTCCCTCCTGAATATGAATATTAGAGCCACCAGGGTTGCTGGGGATACTAGATCATCTCTATGAATATTATGAATATTATGAATATTATAATTGCCTCCACCTGTTGGCCCCACCCTCCACCAATTGGCAATAGGTACTCCCTCCTGAATATGAATATTAGAGCCACCAGGGTTGCTGGGGATACTAGATCATCTCTATGAATATTGTGAATATTATAATTGCCCCCACCTGTTGACTCATTTACTGTGTAAAATATACCCCACCCAAAGCCCACAAATGGGAGCATATTGGTAGACTAGCCGCCCTCAGATCTCTCCAGCCTCTTTAAGTCTGGCAGCCTTGCGTGATGTGTAAAGGCACTTTGTGTGCCATAGGTTGCTGACCTCCGATATAGATAAATATATACAGTTTAGGCACACATTTATATAGTTTTTGGATGTTTTGCACGCTATATCTATATTTTCGATATAGTTTTTGGTGTAGGCTATAACTTCAACTTGTAAAAGAACAAACACCCCAGATATGTTGGTAAAGATTGGACGATATGTGGCGGTTTCTTTTAGCATTATTCTGTATATTATCCCTGTATTTCTGATTCATGAAGTTTCTTGTCACTGAAAATAACAAAAAATAACATCACCATAACTAAGCTTAGTTTTGTACAAAAGGGCAATGAAGGTTATTCCTCTCTGCCAAAAACATTGGAGAAACAACTGAAAACGAAGCCAGATTGGGTTTTTTGCATCCAAATTCAATTTTATATGCATTTATTGTACATAGGGAAAAGATTTGTTCCTGCTTTAAGAACATTGTATTTACATTTCTTCTCCAACTATGTACACGTACCAAGTAGTAACACTCTGTAAGAGGTGTTACCAATTGGTGTTGATTCATTTTACGCCTGATCGACTGTTAAACGTTTCACAACAAATAAATAAAGCCAAATTAAGTGTTTTTTTTGTTTGTTTTTTGCTCTGACGTAGCGCTCGATTATTCATCTGGGTAATGATAATAGTAAGTACAATTGAGACATATTTAATTCATAAAAAACAACTTTAAGGCTGTGAGTTCCTAGGCAGAAATACAAAGTACTGAATGATCTCAGCCAACTAATCTGACCCAGGAACTATTGGGATGAACAAAGTCAAATCGCTAAATGTCACCTGTAACAAGCTGTCGCAGATTAGCCTGTAGCAAGCCATTACAGTTCTTATTGCATTATATTTCGACAAACTGCCTAGCAATTTAAACCAAATGTCCAAGTGAAACACTTGCCTACAGATACATTTGGTAGAGCATTGAGGCAGACAAAGGCATTAGCGGTAATCCAAGTTAAATGGGCAAAATGCCCATAAAATAAACTTGAAGAAAAAAAATAAAATGAAAATAGTAGGGGGAGTTATTCTATAAGCAGATTTAGAAATGGATTCCATTAACACTATTAAAAATCAAATGGATCAATCAATGGCATATGTGTCAGAGCTTAATACCAGATTTTGGTAAAATGGGTGGTTTGTTCTAAATTTCTAAGAAAACTTTTAATTTTAAAATTAATTAACATAAAGACCACATGCTAAAATGCAATATTCAAGAGTAATTGGGCAATCATATCCCATCACACATTGCACACAGTATAATTTAATTAATCTTGTATTTTGCATAAACAGGAAGTTTAGGGAATGTGACAAAATTGAAACCAGGGTTTGTTTAGCAGCAAATATTGACAAGAAAGTAATAGCAAATAAACCGTGCTATATAGGCGCTCAAAATATAATGTAGTGAAGAACCTGATTCCACTAAGCAGCTCAACACACATGAAGGTACCTCCAAACCTTAACACAATAACATGCAAAAAAGTGGGGTGATGAAAGTGGGGCAGAAAGGTCACAACAAACAAGACCCAGTGGAGCGCTAATAAAATATCTTGACTCACCCTTATATTAACTCCATATCCCTTAATATAAGGGTGAGTCAAGATATTTTATTAGCGCTCCACTGGGTCTTGTTTGTTGTGACCTTTCTGCCCTACTTTCATCACCCCACTTTTTAGCAAATATTCACAGTTTAATTTAATGACAGTAGTAATAAGCAGCTCAATATCCCACAAATGCAACGTTTTAAAGGTTAAAATCTATCCGTCTCCATAGGTAAAGAAGAAAAAGACTGCACTCGAGTAAAGTAAACGTTTTATCACAGGAAACGTTTCGTCATGCTGAAAGATCTCCAGACTGTTTAACCTCCAATATCACTAATGAAAGCTGGTAGAGGATCCAGGCACTCAAAGCCCTTTAAATGGCAGACTCAACTGGAACATTTTTGTACTCATGACAACGTTTCAGTCACATGATGTGACTTTCGTCAAAAGTTCTTGACAAAGCTGTCAAACACTGTGTGATGGAAACATTGCCACATGTGCAATAATGTTCCATAAAAATGGAATGCCTTTGAATGCCTAAAATTCTGTCTGCCTGTCTGTCTGCACGCCCATCTAACCATCCATCCATCCAACTATCCTGTCTGTTTAGACTAGAGCATTTATGCAGTTTCATGAATCATATTTCATCCCATATTGTTATTCAGAGTTGAGTTGTGAAAACTATACTAACATTGACAAAGATAGAAACATCACCAACATACATCATAATTATAACAAATTCAAGAAACATTCTACACTACTCTGGTTTAGTTGCCTGATGATTCAACTCTCTTGCCTGCATTTAATAACTCTCGGAGAAACAGCATTATTATTATTATTATTATTTTTTTATTAGTATTAATGTGAATTTAACAATACACAGGTCCACTGGAAATGTTAAATATTCCAAGATCGAAGAAGAACATCGGTATCTGAAGTCCAGTCAGCCATTCGGAGACTAAATAATAAAGCCTTTGTTAAATCAGAGCTGAGTCTGACGTTTGCTTTAATAAAGTGATACAAACGTATTCTGTAAACCAATGGCTTTCATTACATTGTTCAGGTTGAAAGATTAACTTTAATGACATAAGAAAAGAATGAATGAGGAAAAGCTACAATAACATGACTTTGCCTTACTATCCATCTCCCGGAGCAGCTAAAAGTACAGTAATTATACCTGTAGTCTTGTTCTACCTCAATGTTTTCTTTGTTGACTTCTTTTGATCAAGTAATTCAAAATGTTTATTCCATGAGGTTGTTACGTACTATTAGGGGCTCTCAATTTTAAGAGGCCAGTGGTCATGTTTCGTACTTATTTATGTTCCTTGTCATAAGACACAGTGCTATTCCAGATGTCACTAGAACCAACAGATTAAACAGTCAAATCTGCTCAAAAAGCCTTATAATTTTATCAAACTGAGATTAATATTTGTATTTGGAAATAGAATGGCAGAAAGACTGGAATGATCATATTTTATTTCACTATTTTATCTATCTATCTATCAATCTATCTATCTGTATTTCTGTCTCTCTATCTTTCTATCTGTATGTCTGTCTGTCTATATTTCTGTCTATCTATCTATCTATATATCTGTCTGTCTGTCTGTCTGTGTCTGTCTGTCTGTCTGTCTATCTATCTATCTGTCAGTCTGTCTGTGTCTGTCTGTCTGTCTGTCTGTGTCTATCTGTCTGTCTGTCTGTCTGTCTGTCTATCTATCTATCTATCTATCTATGGATCTTCCTATCTATCTATCTGTCTGTCTATCTATCTATCTATCTATCTATCTATCTATCTATCTGTCTGTCTGTCTGTCTGTGTCTATCTGTCTGTCTGTCTATCTATCTATCTATCTATCTATCTGTCTGTCTTTCTGTCTCTCTATCTTTCTATCTGTCTGTCTATCTTTCTGTCTATCTATCTGTATGTCTGTCTGTCTGTCTGTCTATCTATCTGTCAGTCTGTCTGTGTCTGTCTGTCTGTCTGTGTCTGTCTGTCTGTCTATCTATCTGTCTGTCTGTCTGTGTCTATCTGTCTGTCTATCTATATATCTATCTATCGATCTATCTATCTATCTATCTATCTATCTGTCTGTCTGTCTGTGTTTATCTGTCTGTCTATCTGTCTGTCTATCTATCTATCTATCTATCTATCTATCTATCTATCTATCTGTCTGTCTGTCTGTCTGTCTATCTATCTATCTGTATGTCTGTCTGTCTGTCTATCTATCTATGTATCTTCCTATCTATCTATCTATCTATCTATCTATCTATCTATCTATCTATCTATCTATCTATCTATCTATCTATCTGTCTGTCTGTCTGTCTGTCTGTCTGTCTGTCTGTCTGTCTGTCTGTCTGTCTGTCTGCCTCTATATCTATCTATCTATCTATCTATCTATCTATCTATCTATCTATCTATCTATCTATCTATCTATCTATCTGTCTGTCTGTCTGTCTGTCTGTCTGTCTGTCTGTCTGTCTGTCTGTCTGTCTGTCTGTCTGTCTGTATGTCTGTCTATCTATCTATCTATCTATCTATCTATCTATCTATGTATCTTCCTATATATCTCTCTGTCTGTCTGTCTATCTATCTATCTATCTATCTATCTATCTGTCTGTCTGTCTGTCTGTCTGTCTGTCTGTCTATCTATCTATCTGTCTGTCTGTCTGTCTGTCTGTCTGTCTGTCTATCTATCTATCTATCTATCTATCTGTCTGTCTGTCTGTCTGTCTGTCTGTCTGTCTGTCTGTCTGTCTATCTATCTATCTATCTATCTATCTATGTATCTTCCTATCTATCTCTCTGTCTGTCTGTCTATCTATCTATCTATCTATCTGTCTGTCTGTCTATCTATCTATCTGTCTGTCTGTCTGTCTGTCTGTCTGTCTATCTATCTATCTATCTATCTATCTATCTATCTATCTATCTGTCTGTCTGTCTGTCTGTCTGTCTGTCTGTCTGTCTGTCTATCTATCTATCTGTCTGTCTGTCTGTCTGTCTGTCTATCTATCTATCTATCTATCTATCTATCTATCTATCTATCTGTCTGTCTGTCTGTCTGTCTGTCTGTCTGTCTGTCTGTCTGTCTGTCTGTCTATCTATCTATCTATCTATCTATCTATGTATCTTCCTATCTATCTCTCTGTCTGTCTGTCTATCTATCTATCTATCTATCTATCTGTCTGTCTGTCTATCTATCTATCTATCTGTCAGTCTGTCGGTCTGTCTATTAATGTATTTTATAAATTATACACACAGCAAACTCTGCTTCTTTGCACCAGTGCATATTCTATTATTTAGCAATGGTCTTTAAAAGTGACAGATGATGCTAACTTGGAATTTTCTACATGGGACAGTTACTTTTTTTTTTTTAACTCTCTAAAGTTTATAGTACCTCCTTTCCATGGTGCCGATCTTTTACCATTATTCAACTTTTTGGTTCAACCAGAGAACAGAACATATAGAGTATGGGCTTCAATAAATAAAACAAGAATATATCTTTAAAGTTCCTATATTGAATAGAACGTATGAGGTTTTATGACCTGCTTCTTCCTAGATGACACAACTGGCTCTGACTTGCACATAGATACCTTGTTTTTACTTGTGGCAATAGTCTTGGAAATGTGTGATCAGGAGAATGCACTTGTTAAAGTTGTTATAGTGAGTACAGCTCCAAAAAGGCACATTATAAGTTCTGTAAACAGAACTAGTGGACAAGTGCCTTTAGGCATGTGCCTACTCTGACTAACGAGAAATTGGTCCTGTATTTACACGTAGACTCCGCCATGAGGTGATGGCATCACCGTCGATACAGAAGTGCTAAAGAGGTAAGTACATTTACACAGAAACATAGAATGTGACGGCAGATAAGAACCATTCGGCCCATCTAGTCTGCCCAATTTTCTAAATACTTTCATTAGTCCCTGGCTTTATCTTATAGTTAGGATAGCCTTATGCCTATCCCACGCATGCTTAAACTCCTTTACTGTGTTAACCTCTACCACTTCAGCTGGAAGGCTATTCCATGCATCTACTACCCTCTCAGTAAAGTAATACTTCCTGATATTATTTTTAAACCTTTGCCCCTCTAATTTAAGACTATGTCCTCTTGTTGTGGTAGTTTTTCTTCTTTTAAATATGGTCTCCTCCTTTACTGTGCTGATTCCCTATAATAATAATAATAATAATAATAACTTCCTAACTGGGTGTTGACAATTCTATTTTGTTTTCTTATAATCACCCAGACAATACAATCTCCTTAAATAAATCTTATTTAAACCCTCCTGTAACTTACCCTACCTACATCATATTGCATGTGACTTTGGGATATGCAAAACACTCTTTTCACCTCGTCAATTAATGTTGTGTGTTTTTTCTTTTTTTTGTGTGTTTTTCTTGCTCTGTGACATTTTAACTTCTCTGTCCTATGTTTATTGCCACAATGAGTATCTGATACAGAGTCTATCTGGATCCCATGTCACGTATAAAGGTATGTTTATATTGTCTTTTGTACCATGTAGCACATTGCACAAATAAATGACTTACCGTACTTTTAAGGATCCACCTCTCCGGAACTGTTTGGTTTTCTGACATTTCGGTCTAATTGGGAATTTGGATGATGGTTTAATATGGAATTTTGGGACCAGCACCGGAAGCCTAAGGACTGATTAGACACAGTAAGTAATCACTGTGTATTCTGTGAATTACCCGTGATGATCGGGGTTGCGGCACAAAGGTTATGTACAAAGAATTTTTTCTTATTCTTTTATGTTCTTTTTTTTTTTTTTATAAAAGTGGACTTATATAAGCACTGAGAGATGAGACATTGAGCAGTAACGAGTCACCCAAATCAAAGATTATGAACTCATCATGGAATACAGGAAAACTGGAGTCAGGTAGAAGAGAGAGCTGGAAGCTCTCGGTACCTTAATGGTGATTAGTAATCAGCAAAAATCTCATACGACGTAAGCATTCTTTTATAGTAAGAGAATCAATTATAAATTGAAACACGTGTGAATCTCAATACTCTAATGAGCAGGTGTGGACAGATGTTTTTTTTTTTAAAATCATTTGTTTAATATTGTTTATATCTAAAGATGGTAACAATGCAATTTTAAATGATTTATCATTACTGGTATCTTAATGGAGACCATATTTGTTTCTTGTTTTTTTTCTTTATTATACTTTCTTTTAATTTTTATTTGGATTTCAAGCAAAGTATCCATAGGTCATTCGTTTACTTGTAGTATAATTAGTGTCTGTGGTTTCTTCGGAATCTCCTTTAGCTCCGAGTTTCAGTTTTAGTTGGTTAACGTGATCTTCAATCAATTTTAAATATAAAACAGTTCAGCAGTTACTGTGAAAGTTCGTCAGTACGTATGCCACATATAATGTGGTTTTAGGTGGCACTCCAAAAAGCTTAAGAATGATTCTAAAACACCTATAGGAGTTTGGTAGCTTTGTTGATTGAGTGTATTTTCCCCCACTAACCTCACGTTACATTACAATAACCAACAGAGGTGGGTAGTGCTAAATGGTAATGCATTTTCTGGTTATATTCTATTTAAGGCTCAAGTAGTCAAACTGGAAGTTGCCTTTACAGAGTCTTCCCAACTTTGGGGTTAAACAGTAAAAAAAGGTTCACTGATATGAAGTTGTTATAGTGCCCTGGTTATGGTATGCCTTTAAATTTGAAATTCACTTTCACTATTCTCTAAATGCCAACCAAATGTAATTAAATAACCATGTTTGAGTATGTGCCTCCATGATAAGAAGAATATGACTGACATTGTTAATAGCAGTAAAAAAAATGGGGCAAAGCAATGCTTCTTCTTTGCCCTATACCCATAAGTTGTAAAGGGTAAGTGGATGATTGATGAACTAACATAATAGAGGTCTTGGTTTTGCCCATTGCCCTGTCCTTGGTTTTGCCCACTGCTCAGATACTATACTGATGACCCTCCTTCTCCACTCCTGGTACCAAATACCTAAAACCCCTTAAATGCACAGGTCTCTGTAAATGCTTTTTCATACTGCGTAGGTCAAACTGATGGAGGTTACAGGGACATTTAATGTCAGACCTTGAGACTCAAGCATCTGTCCCTTACCCATATAAAGTTTGTGCAGTTTGTGCAGTTTGAGTAGGACCATTCATAAAGGGATCGATGAGTTTTGTGAGCTCCCCTGGCCAAACATTGCTTGCCTTCCACTGTCTGTTCCATAGTTTAGTTACTTGTGTTTGAAATAGTAAAATGATTAGAAAATTCTCTGTTTTCAAGAGATGTTTGCCATCATGACATCTGCTGTGATTCCTCTGACCCTGAGTAGTAAGCACTATAACCACTGGAGCTTACTGGAGTAGTTATAACACAGGAAGGATATGGATTTAAATTCTTACCTGGTGTCTGCTGGCCACTGCTCCTCCCTTCCACTGCGGTCACTGGAGTTTAGGGACTTCGTAAGCAGAAACTTCCGTAAGTTCTCCCGCACTGAGCCCAGCAATGCATGGCTTAGATCCTTGGCTGAGGGTGTCAAGGGAGTGGACCTCAGGTAAGAAAATAAAAAACGATTTGACTCCTTAGAAAACGCCATGGCACTTTTGGCTGTAATGGTTATGATGTTTGGAGCATTTATTTAAAGCGCTTGGTTAAATGAACACATTATTACTTTGTAGACAGTCATGGTTCCTGACAATTCTCACGCTAAGAAATAACCATGAGTAAACTCTTTAAATTAATTATGCTTGAAAAATTGGTTCAATGAAACAAAACAAAACAAAAAATAATGGAATAATTGTGCCATGTATTTCTTCGGACCTGCCAAGTTTATAATATCTGTGACCACGAGAAGGACATGATACTGTTTTCCCTCTCATAAATATTATCCCATTGCACCAGTAGGGTTGACCAGTAGGGTTGCCAATCATGGATGCTAATATACCGAACACTGATGAAGCATTCATATACAGGATGAAATGTCCTGAAATTCATTCCTTGTGAAGTGCGCCCAGATAGTCCTCCCCAAACTGTATGATAGAGCCACTCTGTCAGGTGATTGGGTGATTGGGAGGACTGTTATTAGGGATTAGAATTTGTAGTCCCATGCTACTAACAAGGCTGTAAAAGTTACTCACCATAAACTCCAGGTTTGAATTTCTACTTGCCAGGGCTATAGTCCACTTACCAATTGCATTTATATAGCGCCAACATATTCCACAGCACTTTACAATGATAGAAAGGGAATATTTAGAGGAGACAAAGGTCCTGCTCAAACAAGCTTACATTCAATGAAGATTTGAGGTATGTGGATATGTATCATTAGGTGTATTGGCCAGGGACACTTACTGGTGAGGTGGTCTGACCGGAATTTGGACCTGGGCTTCTGGTTCCCACTTACCATTGCTCTAGCCAGCCATTGTGTCCCTAGAAGATACATCTGTTTATTGTCTGTTTGAAAGTTTAAAACCATTCAAAACAGATCAGCATTTATTAAAGAAGTTAGCAGAATTTGTGCTATGCACAATACTCTCTGTGTAAGGAGCCGTTTGCCATATGATTAACATTTTGTGAATCCTGGAAGGCACCCCTTATTTAAACGTGATGCCAGGACAGTATTCCAAATCATCTCCCCTGTGTAGCTGATCCATGGTAACTATTGTTCCTATTGTATTATTGCTGGATGAGTCCAGTTTGACTGTGATAGTGAAAGATAAAGCCGTTTAGATTTACAGATTTCATTTGTTTTCTTTACTGGAAGCAAAAAAGCTTAACAGGTCCAAAACATTTGTATTTGAAGTACGATGAATAAGGGGCACAGGCATTGAGAACACAATAATACAATTTTGTATATATCAGTCCATGGATCTGCTTAACTTCCATTACCCGAGAAATATTATTTTTTATTACATGTCAGATTTGTGTCTACTGTATCAGATATCCCGTTTAGTAAATTAACAATAAGGAGAGTTTTTAAACCAAAAAGGAAGGTGTATTTAAATAATACAAAACCATGTTGTCCCCACCGTGGTACAAAGAGTGGAAAGAAGGATGCTATTTACAGACATTTATACATTTAAGAAAAATGAAGGATGTGTTGTGCTTCTATATATATTTTTTTTAATTATGCCATTGAGCCACATACAAATAGAATGCTACACATTTTCTATATATTATTAATTTGTCTATTATAAACATCCATACTGTATGTCAACTTAGTCACACACATTTTCTTACACACACATCACTGATCCATTGACAAACATGCTCACTGTTATATGCATACTCAAATACACACACATCGATCCATCATGCATGCATACTCTGACCTAACCTCACATTTTCTGTCCTGAGTTAAGTTTTTCTAATTCCGATGAAAGTTTCTCCCTGGTGGTGACCAACTCCATGCTCACCAGGAAAACTCATGGTTTTGTGTTCAGCAAGTCCAGCCCTGATCTGATACAGGAGCCAAATTGATGGTTTCAATGGGTTGCAATGATGAGTGGTGATATAACTTTTGGTTAACATAGTGACAAGTTTTACTGTGCTGAATTGAATTGGAGATCCATATACTCAATCCTCAAAGTCTATGACCAGGAATTGAAGGAAGACTTTCGGCACCCAGACCACATCATCACAGTGAAGTGGTTTGGGTGCCATGGGCCTCCCTGTTATCCCTGCAGCTGAAAACATTGCAGTTCTGCTGGAGCAACAAAGTTTTCTTTGCCAAGGTTAACCTGCCTTTAGTAGCTCTCATACTGAGCCGCTTCCATGAAATAGCAGAGTAAAACTCCGCTATTTTAATCAGATGGTCTCACTGTGTTCCTTTAATACAGAGTGAGATGAGGGCATTTATTGACTATGTAGTGGGATGTATTAATTACTGATATGAATCTGATATGATGAATCTTCCCTGAACAAGATTGTCTTTAAGGAGCATTTAAAGGAAGGGAAAAGCGGCTTCCAGAGGGTTGGTGATACATGAGAGAAGTCTACCATGGGAGGAGGAGCAGGTCATTGTTAGCCTTTGTTGATGAGTTAGGACAGGTTGTATAGAGCAGCGTTAGTAAATGCCTTGTAGGTCGGTAAGATATATTGAAGGAGAAGAGGTTGGAGAAAGGAAGGACAGATAGGTTGTGGATGACTTATCAGGTTGTGGATGACTTATCAGCAATGATATCAGAGTTGAGCTAGAACGGGGTTTAAGAAGGAGCTCATTCTTGGACACATAGATCTTTAGGCATTCAGGGAGAAATGTCAAATAAGAAGTCACTGATATGAGAGAGGACAGAGAAAGAGAGCTTAGGGGTACTCATCCAACACAATCACTATTGAATGCATTTGCTCTATCTAAGGGACCTTTCAACATTTGTTTGTCCATTTTTATAGTTGTGGGTTAAGTGGAATTTAGCTGGCTTACGTAGGTCCCTCTGTAGTTTTTCTGGGAAATACAGAGTTTTGGCAAGCTTTGTTGTTTTTTTTGCATGTATTGCGAAGTTGCCTGTAGACACTGTGATCACAGCGAGAGACAGTTTAGTAAAACTGTTTCCATAAGCCATCCCTAAGGTGAGATAACTCAAGAAGCCTTCTGACGCCCACAGTAAATTGACCCCCCTTGCTGTAAATGGTTTTTCTGACTGACTTAAGAAAACAGATCGTTGGCATGCTATGGCAAAAAAATGTTTAGCCTTTGAATTTTTACTTTCAAATATTAGTCTCTAAATTGCAGTGTGAAGAAAAAATTAGGCCTAAGGCAGGACCAGTTTACAAATCATCCTATGAGGAGTTCATGGTAGTCTTTGGTCATTAACAGGTTAAAACTATAGGAGAGATTTGGTAATGATATGTCTATGTGCTACACCCACAAGCATTGGAGTCAGTGGTGTAACCTCGAGGGTTGCAAAGTTCGCAAGTCAGGCGCGAAAAAAACCTATGCGTTAAGTCAAAGTAGGCACCTATTTACCCAGACAGCAGGTGTCTACTTTGCTCAAATGTACAGTATCCAAGGGGGCTGTAGATGGGCAGTAAATTAACTCTGATCTTTGTGTTTTCCCTGCACTGCTCCCTCACACACCTTGTGGTATTGGTGGGAGTCATGACCCGGGCTATAACTATGGCCCCGGGATCACTAAAAGGCATGCTTAGGAGCGGAGCAGGAAGGAAATGAAGATACGAGCAGCCCCACTAGACCCCCAAGGAGAGGACCTACACCAGCTCTTCCAAAGATATGGAGGCTAGGTAAAAACATTAAAATCCACTCTGGTCCTGAACATGTGTGCTGAGCGTGCGTCCAATCACTGAGAGTGTGTCTGTCAGTGAGTGTATGTATTTCAGTGTGTATCAAATCAGTGAGAGTGTTTCTGTCAGTGAGTGTGTGTATTTCAGTGTGTATCAAATCAGTGAGAGTGTGTCTGTCAGGGAATGTGTGTATTTCAGTGTGTGTCAAGTTAATGAGAGTCTGTCTGTCAGTGAGTCACACAGGAACTAATGCCATAGACATAGAGTGATAGGCAGCCCTCTTGCTGTCACTGTGTTACTGCACACTCACATGCAGCCAAACCCCACATACAATTGCACTCAGCCAGTCACACACATACACACAATCGCACTCCATCGACTCCAAACATACACATGCCACTCAGCCAAACAACACAATCACACTCAGCTAAGCCTCACACAGAATTACACTCAGCCAACCAACACAATCACACTCAGCTAAGCCTCACACAGAATTACACTCAGCCATCACACATACCCCACTCAAGTTATTGCTTACGGGGACACAAAGGGCCATGGGGCTGGGGGGCCTCTTTGATTCCTTCACTGGGGACTGTAATTCCTAGTTGCACCCCTCGTTGATACAGGAACTAAAGAAAATCTGATGGGGGTAGTCGGCCGTGTGTATAATAATACTAGCTCCTCTTTGGGTAGCATAAAGGTTTCTTTAGGCAAATAAATATAGTATTACTAGTGAGTCTAATAGCAGAACGGGGTATCCAACTCTTTTAACATATGTTTTGGTTTTCTTATCGTTTTTGAACAGTGAGACATAGGATCTTGAAAGCTAAACCTGCTTTTCTGGGGTGGATTAACCCTTTTGATTCCTACACCTATGCCCACAAGCCCCAGAGAATGCAACCATTAAATGGCAAGCTAGCTGCTAGGATGTATATCCATTACATTGTTTAAATTAATAGTTAAATTAAATAATTCACTTGGAAACAAATGAATGAAAACACTGTTCTGTACAAGGGCTTTATTACAATACAATTTCTCAAAGCATTTTTGGAAGATTTTTAAAGACTCCAATAGATGTTCTGGAATGCCTATTGGCAACATCACAAAGTATTCATGATTTATTTACAACATTGCAAACAGAGGAATAGAACATATGTAGGTTACAATGAAAAGCTTTTCTCTTCCAGCACTTTCCGTCTGATAAAAATACATTTTCCACAACTGTCCCAGGGATTTGTAAGCTACTATGCTCATTACCGCTCAGTCTATTAGTTTCCTGGATCAGTGGTCCAACTGCTGTATAATTAGAGTCAAGACATCAGCAGACAATATACAGTACAGCTAAGGGACAATTCAGAAATGGTTAGTGTTGGTATTGCTACTGAAGAATTTCAAGGATAAATACAGAGGTTGGTGCTCTGAATGCTCAGGTAAGTCCCTCTTCAGAGATATACAAAGACTGGATTAATTCTTCCAGATTACACATAGCCAGTAAGAATAACAGTAGACAGGAGTTCTTTTAGGGAAAGGCAGAGATCAAGGTGCCCATTCAATGAACAACATGCCCCTTCAGGAACAGATACAGATTAGAATTTGTACATAGATATGACACCAGATGAGGTCTTGCAACTTCAAACTTTGACAATGGTAATGCCAGTAACCACTCCTTTGTGTGTTTAACGCAGATTCCAGAGAAATTAATTATTATTCAGCTTCAGGTGTAACTCCAATAATGTAGCTTCATTACGGTGTGCTCAATTGAATTCCAAGCAACATGAACAGTTAGCTTGTTAGTTATAACTGCTTGCTGATACAACCAGATGAGAAAGACATTTCTGACAAAAAAATAAATAAATGAAAAAAATAGAACATGGACATTATTTCCATTTTGGCTGAGAGTGTTAGTGGTAATTTTCTCATGGGCAATTCAGAGCAGGTAGTGAGAAATCTGCAGTCAAAGATCTCTATCTAATATTCCCTCGCTCTTTCCAAGGACATCCCTGGTTCAAATTAGCACTATTCTGGTGTACAAGTGTGTTTCGGGTTGTATCAAAGATTTAAATTCATTTCAATCTGCACCCAAAGAATCGATCCAATGAATAATAGACCACAGGTAAATCCTTGATTGGCTAACTGACACTGGACGTCCTCAAGCTATGCATGCAAATTCCTAATGCGTGCGCGGCAATTGACACGCATGCGCATTAGTTCTCCCCCGCCGGCTGCCATAGGCGAGGGAAGAGAAAAGCTAAAGCCCAGGCCAGCACAGTGAGACATCGGCGCTGGACTCAGGTAAGTGTCAGAAGGGGCTTTTAACCCCTTTGGCACCATGGGTGTGGGCCACCAGATAGAGTGGTACCATACGGAGCTAAACAGCTTTGTTTTCCTGGCACTATAGTTTCCTTTCAAGGACTCTAAAACTGTGTTATGCTATTCTTTTTTACACATAGCACTGAAAATAAAAATAAAAGTGAAAAGCTACAACGGAGTGAATATCTCATTAAAACAGTGAAAAAAATACAGTGAACTGTGCACATTTTTCCTACTTTTCACAGGGTAACTTTTATGCATGTTGGCGTACGGCATACTAAAAGGTACCCCCAACAGTTGTGAACTACATCTCCCATGATGCTTTGCCAGCCTTACGACTGACAACACATCATTGGAGCTATATACATCTACAGTGTCTCGCCAAAACCTTTGACGGCCTCTGGTTGTGGTGTGAAGTTACTGCATATTTTTACTCTGAGCAAAAGTCTTAAAACTTTTACGGTAAAATATTGGCAATCTCTTCTTGCATAACCAAATTTTGATGCAAACAAGTCGATAAATAAAAAAAGAAATAATAGAAAACCCACCAGCCCAATCTCTACACACAGTTTCACTTATATTTTAATATTGTATAGGTTAATTAATGTTTAGATGTTTTAGCAAGACTAATGCGTCTCTATTCGTTTGGCTAGCAGGTTTTGTATTACACTTTAGAAAATAAAGCGTTCAACAATGTCTGGTATTAAGACTGTCCAGTTATGGGAAAAAGCAGACAGAAAAAAGAAAGTCTGTAACCTTGGAAGTGTCCTTGGGAATTACAATATTTACAAAATAATCACGGTAGGCTGAATAGACCACCCCAAGAAAAATACAGCCATACTTAAGTAGTCTGATGCAGACATGATTGTGAGAAGTCGCTCTGAAGCTGTCCTGTCTCGTCGTATGTAGCTCAGCCAACAGGCAATTTTGTTCAATTAATAAACATAGACATTTTCTGAACACACCCTCCAAGGGGACTCCAGTGTATTATTTCTACGCAATACAAAGATTCCATCTTATTTGAAAGCTGTGTTTGTTATGGCGATGGTTTCTAATGAAAATTAGGAATAATACTATCTATGATGCTTACACCTCCCACCCCAAATATTATGTTTCTTTAATAAATACACAGCAGTCTGCATGTTGCAGAGAGCATTATAGTTTAATATAGCATTTAATTAATTCAAGGTGGTGGGAAAAATAGCCAGCTGGATTAAGGAAGAGAAACAAATTGCAAAAACTCTTTCTTATTGGCACGGGTAACAAATTATACTTTGGGCTCTATTTACTAAACAGTGAGCTGTGGTGTTTGAGAGCCAATTCAAAATGTTTAGGACAAAAACGCCGAGTTTAAAAAAAACTCTGTAATTTTACTAGAATTGTTTAAACTCATTTTTCAAGTAAGTTGTTTACTTGAAATGTCAGGTATTCAAAGTGAATTCAAATCGAATTTTAAAATTTAGACCAAAATAAATGAAAATAAAAAAAAGTTTAAATTTAATTTGAATTGTCTTTGAATTCCCGCCAGTCACACCTTAGTAAAAAGTTAATCGAGGATTAAAATATGTTGACAAGTAAGAGATGAATGGATATGTGTAGCATTTATGAATGAAATAGAGCTTTTTTTTCGCCCCTGTGAAACTGCGACATCATTTAGTTAATAACAAATCTTGTTGCGGTTTCTATGGTTTCCACGTAATCACTCACTCTCCTGTCAGAGGCTTTTATAAAATGATGTCACAGCAGACGCCCGCCAGTTAGTAAACTGCATTTCTGATCTAACTTTGCCACAATGCCAATTTTTTGTAATTCTTTATTTTTGTGGGTAATCGTAAACATCACGTTACACCGTGTGAGCAAAAAGGTATTCAGCATATAGTACATTTTACGATAAAGACAGCATTACATGCATTTTATACACCAAATTTTATGTTTTGTCTAGCCTAGATTCCTCATGGCTGCACGATCGGCTATGCTGTCTCTTAGCTGGAGGTTGCTGGATAGTAGCTAGCGCACCCTCCGTGTTGTTAGATAGGGTTGTGACTTGGTATATGTTAGCTTAGGGCTTGTGGGCGTTGGGTAACTACGAACTTGTCATAGGGCTGATAAGAGCCTCGCATGCTCGTGGCCGTATGCCAATGGGCGGTTGTGCCATCTATGCCAGCTGTTTAGCGTGTACTAGCACGGGTAGGGGACACGTTTAGTTAGAAGGTAGCAGGTATAAAGTGGGAGGTGAGGGGGGGGAGGGGAGGGATATAGTTGGGCGAGGTGACTGGCTGTTAGCTTACGGAGCCAGATGGAGGTTGCAAAGTTCTGCACATTTAGCCAAAATATAATAAAGGCAACAGTTAACTTATGTCACAATAATACATTGTCAGAACAGGGTTATGAATCTGCCAACGTTGCTTGTTTCAGGTGGGTGAATCGGGTCCACTCGGTCTTGTTCCTCTGGGCACGAACGGGCTGATGTGAGCGACAGTCCATGAGGGTTGATTTTCCATTGGGGCCGCGTCTGTTGGTAGGCCCAAGGCCCGAAGGAAGGCTGGAGCTTCTGACTTGTGCGTTAGTAGGTGCATCTTTCCCGCTTTGTCCGCCGTCAGTCGGTGCTGCCCCCATTTGTATGTGATGGAGTGCTCGCGAAGCAGTTGAGTGATCTGTTTAAGAGATCTCCTCCACATCAAAGTGTGTCTGGAGATATCTCTATAAAATGTTAGGTGCGTCCCCTCAAATTGAATCGTGAGCGAGCCTCTTGTGGCTCCCATGAGAGCCCCCCGGTCAGAGTCCCGAATAAACTTCACAAGTATATCCTTGGGGGCTTCCTGGGGAGCCTTAGCGGATTTGGGTAGTCAAAAGCAGGAGTCCACCCCTATTTGCTTGATTGTTTGGGTAGTAGCAGAGTGCCTCCGGCAATAATGGGGCAGCTCAGAGCTGGTGACCGATTCTGGCACCCCTCGGATCCTCATGTTCCGTGCCTTCAACCTATCTTTCATATTGGCCAGTTGAGTAGTTAGGGTACTGCATTGTTTTTGCAGTTATGCCAGGGCTGCATCTGTGGCAGTTTGGGCTATACCTGCGCCCTTGAGGCACTCCTCTACCGTCACCACACGGCTTGTGAGCTTGGAGACTTCCTCCTTGACCAGCGCCATGTCAGCTTGGAACATTGCTTGAATTTCTTTCACCAGTGCCTTTATGTTGGCTTTTATGGCAGGGGCTGAGTCGCCCAGCTCCAGGGGTGTCGCAGGTTTCGCTTGTACCTTTAGTGTTGGTGAGTAAATGGCTGTCGGGCTTTCGTCGTCCGACGATGGGGAGGTATAGGCCCCAGGCGACGCCATCTTGAATGGGTCAGGCCGCATGGCCGTGCGCATGAAAGCC
Source organism: Pelobates fuscus (assembly GCF_036172605.1). Taxonomy (NCBI): domain Eukaryota; kingdom Metazoa; phylum Chordata; class Amphibia; order Anura; family Pelobatidae; genus Pelobates; species Pelobates fuscus. Next base: position 37,828,412 of record NC_086320.1, read on the forward strand.
CTGATATCTTGGGAACCCGAGCCCGGGTTGGCTTTGTATTTCTTTGCCTTTTTGCCCATGATGCACTTGGGTGGCTTATGGTGGTTTGGCAAATGTGCTGTTTTCACCTGTATTCAGCGTTGTGTTTGGTTTTTCCAACAGAGCTGCTGCAGGCTGCGTCCAACTCGCTCGGGTGCTGGCTCCACCCCCCACAATGCCAATTTTTCAAATGTTTGCAATGTTAAATCAATGTGTCTGTTTTAAATAAAAAACATACATTTCACTACTTGGAAACACAAATTCTTTTAACCAGTGACGAATGAATCGAATGTATGTTAATCTACGTCCACACTTATTGACCCATCTGGGATTTACCTGTGGGGTCTTATAAAACTGGTGAAAAGTATTCGTGCACATGTTCACTACTTAGTGAATTAACTTGATTACTGTTGAATATGAGATTTAAAGTCGTTCTTTTATCCTCAGGGGCCTTTGCGTATTTTGCGAGGAGCCCCAATGGTGAAATAGCATCTTGGTGAGATGGCCTAGAGATGCAGTTGAGAAGAAATATACTTACCTGATGTTGCCCCCTGCATCATCTCCTTTCTTCAGTTCCTGGAGCTTCTTCCACTGGAATCCCATGCCATTGGTGTTTTTTCGGACAATCCCAAAAGTACATCAATGTTGTCTATGGCGGATGCTGCAAAATCGTGGGAACTTCCATAATATTGTCTAGTGATGAGCTCGAAGAAATTGAAAAAAAGGAAGTTGTCCCAGCCATATGAACATGAATTTCTCAGAGATCACTACCTTTTACTTCTTGTAATATCCAACCTTATAGTGTTACAACTTTGAAAATGACAATGGGAAAACACCAATAATCATCACAGACTAAAGTTAGCTATTTAATCTCAGCCAGGAATACATAAGAGGTTTTGTTTCTAGACTACGTGAACCAAAAACAAACCATAATTTTGTGGTGTACGTTTTGCCATAAATTTCCCTGTTGATAACTGTTACATTGTGAGTTATACATTATATATATCTATTAAATACACCCAAACTATACCAGCTGTCACACTGAAATCTTTCACAATCACGTGTTCCTGGGGGAGTCAGTTACAAATGGGCTTTCAAGCGCAAGAGGCATCCCTGGGTTAAGGGCGTTGTGAACCTGGAGATTAAAATAATTTGGTCCCCATTGCGGTTGTAGGAAATTTATGTTCAGTATGCCAATTCATGATTCCAAAAACTGGCAAACACAGGGTTCAAACTCCTGGTTTTAAAAATGTATTGTAACAAATGTTCCACATAATTGTGATTATGACTCTTTTTTTATTTTTATAACCGTACATCAACCGTACATCAACACACTTATCAGGTATTTGGAGATGTGTTTCTTACTTTCAATAAACATGAAATGAAAAAAAAGGCACCCTCTCCCTCACCCCCAATTAAACAAGTATATAAATAATTGGGTCTGATTACAAAATCTAAATTTGTAAATTGAATTTAAAATCACTTAAAAATAAAATCTGTTCCATAAACACTGTGTGTCAATATATAATAGTTACACAGTCCTGAATTAGCTTAATTAGCGTGCCTTTCCATTATAGGGTTGTTAAATACTGGTTTATTATGACTTTTGTTTTTACGTCATTGCTCCTTTATCAAATGATGAAATAAACACAGATTTGTAGTGAATTGAAAACTAGATTGCAAAATTTAGGTAAAATGCCAGAAAATTTTTCAACTAGCTATGATCACTGCTTGACTTTTTAACTTATTTTTTTTTAACTTGTTTGTTTTCATTTCACTGCAATTTAATATTTATCAATAAACAGCATTTTGAAGAATTATATTGCATTTACTGTTCCTTTACAGCAAACTCAAGAACTCAAATACTTCAATCGGTATAAAAAAATAAGCACTTATGATGAGATAATACTTATTAACATAAAATAAACAAGTAAAAAACAAACAAAAAACATTAAACTAAACGGTAATGGTGTGTTGGACAGATGGGATCCATCCTCCCTAATGATACAGGGAATACACTAAGTAGGATAGAGAGATAAGCCTCCCAAAAGTATTATAACATGGAACAGTCTAGGCAGATCCTTGTAAGAGAGATAAGAGATAAACGTCAGGACTCAGGAACGATAACACGGCCCAAATGTGCACTTGGAAAACCTTTTCTCTAATAATCTCAGCTTGTTTTCTGTCTCTTTGGAACAGATTTTTCTCAATACATCCAACCATACAACCAAAAGGTTAATTTAAAAAAAAAAAAATAATAATTCTTGACGGATGTAGCTAGCAATAATTTGTCTTTTTTTTGACAATTATCTAAAATATTACCACAAATCTAGCTGCTCGGGGGTATATAGTATTATTATAGTGGTAACAGGTATATGGTACTTTACCAGTTACAGAACAGTAAAAGGGACATATAGTATTCAGGGTATATCTATCTATCTATCTATCTATCTGTCTATCTGTCTGTCTGTCTGTCTGTCTGTCTACTCAGCATCTTACAGGTTACATAACAGTAGAGGGAGGTACAGTAAATTACAGTACCGTGCAGCAGATATACAGTGTATGTGTATTTGACTTAGGTAACAGTAACAGGAGTATTTGGCATGATATACACGTTTCCTGCAATTCTGCTCTCCTGTAATGTACTATAAAGTGCTACCTGGTGAACATTAGACATGTGCAATTCGTTTTGGTCCGAATATGAATTCGGACGAATTTCGGGCAATTCGGACATTCGGGTACTTACGAAGTGAATTGCCGAAGTGCCGAATTGCCGAGGTCCCGTAGTTCTGAAATTACCGAAGTTCTAAAATTGCCGAATTTCCAAAGTGTCGAAGTGCCGAAGTTCCAAAGTGCTGAAGTGCCGAAGTTCCGAAGCACAGTATTGCCTAAGTACTAATATACTTACCCAGTGAAAAAAGAAAAATGTTACATTGTATACAATTTTAAATAAAAAGTATACAAACATAGCCAGGATTCACCTGTAAGCATTTGCAACACTTACAACAATCAAGTAACATACATTCAGATAAAATGTTAGTTACTTGGCCAGTCAATGTAATGACAGGAATGAATAAGTAGATAACTCCCTAATTCCCACGGCATTAGAAAGCTATCTACTAAAAGGCTGAAAGACCTAAATTGGTCTTTCAGCCAAATTTACTAATACTAAGTAAAGATTACTTAGTATTAGTAAATTATGCCCCTACTCACTATACAGCCTGTGGCTGCTCACTGTTAAAAAAAATAAAAAAATAAAAAAAAAAGGCCCCCCTTCCCGAGCCCCCACCCCTGAGCGGCGGGTGGGGGCCCTAAATTATAATAAGGGGGGGACCTAATGTCCTCCCCCCTGGCCCCCTCCCCTGAGCGGTGGGTTGGGTCCCTAAATTATAATAAGGGGGGGACCTAATGTCCTCCCCCCTGGCCCCCACCCCTGAGCGGTGGGTGGGGGCCCTAAATACTAATAAGGGGGGGAACCTAAGGTCCTCCCTCCTGGCCCCCACCCCTGAGCGGTGGGTGGGGGCCCTATATACTAATAAAGGAGGGGGACCAAATGACCTCCCCCCTGGCCCCCACCCCTGAGCAGCGGGTGGGGGCCCTAAATACCAATAGGGGAGGGGGGACCTATTGTCCTCCCCCCGGCCCCCACCCCTGAGCGGCGGGTGGGGGCCCTAAAAAATTGTCCCGTCCCCCCCAGGTGACTAGGGGTCCCCAAACCCCTAGTCACCCCCTTCCACCACCCAAAAAAATGATCCCCCTACCTACCCCCCTCACCCTAAAAATAATGAGGGGAGGACCCTAACTTACCATTCAATGTTTTCTTTCTTCTAAATTGCGTCGGTTATTATGTTTTTTTATTTGGCCTTTTTTGGGGGCTGAAAAAAGAAGATTTTAGAAGAAAGAAAACATCGAATGGTAAGTTATTTTTTTTTTACAGGTTCTTAGTTAAATGTCCCCCCCTCATTATTTTTAGGGTGAGGGGGGTAGGTAGGGGGATCATTTTTTTTTGGGGGGGAGGGGGTGACTAGGGGTTTGGTATTAGTATTTAGGTCCCCCACCCACCGCTCAGGGGTGGGGGCCAGGGGGAGGACCTTAGGTCCCCCCCATTTTTAGGATTTAGGGCCCCCACCCGCCACTCAGGGGTAGGGGCCAGGAGGGAGGACATTAGGTCCCCCCCTTATTTTACTGTAGGGCCCCCACCCACTGCTCAGGGGTGGGGGCCAGGAGGTAGGACATTAGGTCCCCCCCTATTACTATTTAGGGCCCCCACCCACCGCTCAGGGGTGGGGGCCAGGGGGGCCAGGGGGGAGGACATTAGGTCCCCCCTTATACCAATTTAGGGCCCCCACCCACAGCTCAGGGGTGGGGGCCGGGGGGAGGACAATAGATCCCCCCCATTGTTTTACTTTAGGCTAGATATCTAGCCACAGGCTAGATATGCCCCTACTCGCGGTGAGGAGAACACGGGGGGGGGGGGGGGGAGGTGAGAAGAGTCTGCTAGGGGGAGAGACCACTAAGGGGCAGGGGAGAGCTCTAAGGGACGGAAGGGAGAGCTCTATAGGACAGGGGGCGGGGCAGGGAGCTCTTTCCCACTATGCTCACACACACACTGCTTCTCTTACATACACACAGAAACACAATGCATCTCTTACACTTAATGCACCCCTTACAGACACTCAAACTACATCACTTACATATACAGAAACACACCTTGCATCCCTTATGCATGCAAACACAGATTCACACAATGCATCCCTTACACACAACCAGAAACACACAATACATCCCTTATACACAAACATACACTGCTTTCTATCCCTTAAACAAAAACACACTGCTTCCACTACACACAAACACACTGTATCACCTACACAAACTGGTATCCCTATACACTACATTACATAAGCACAGACATTAGATCCTCTACACTAACATGTAACACATCCCCTACACACTCCACTCCCTGGGAGCGAACTCATGGGTGGAAAAAAATGGTGTCGCTTCCTGTTTTCCCAGAACATTGAATTTTGTGACCGCAGTTACAAACAGCCTCCAGAGATCCTGTTCTACACCAGACCATTGGAGCCAAACTGCAGCCAGAGTCCATCACCATCCTCATCTGGTTGTAAGTAGGCAATCTAGTATATTATTAGTGACACTAATCTCTAATTTACCTTACATTAAAGGTACACTATAGTCCCCAGAACCACTGCAGCTTAATGAAGTGGTTCTGGTGTCTATAGCCTGTCCCTGCTGGCTTTTTAATGTAAACACACACTGTGTGCAGCACTGGCGTTAGTACATATGGCAGATCATATGGGTGGGGCATTGTGATGTCACATGGGGGGGGGAAATTATTATTTTTTGCCTAGGGTGGCAAAAATCCTTGCACCGGCCCTGTGTGTATACAATGAATGCAGTGTGTGTGTGTTTGTGTGTAGTGTGTGTATATAATGAATGCAGAATGTGTGTGTTTGTGTGAATGCAGTGTGTGTATATAATGAATGCAGTGTGTGTTTGCATGAATGCAGTGTGTGTATATAATGCAGAGTGTGTGTTTGTATGAGTGTGTGTGTATATAATGCAGAGTGTGTGTTTGTATGAGTGTGTGTGTATATAATGCAGAGTGTGTGTATATAATGCAGAGTGTGTGTTTGTATGAGTGTGTGTGTATATAATGCAGAGTGTGCGCATTATATACACACACTCTGCATTATATACACAAGCTGCATTCATACAAACACACACACTGCATTCATACACACACTGTATTATATACACACACACTGCATTCATTATATACACACACACTGCATTATATACACACACACACTCATACAAACACACACTCTGCATTATATACACGCACACACTCTGCATTATATACACACACACACTCTGTGTGTTTATGATGCAGAGTGTGTGTGTGTTTGTGTAGTGTGTGTAAATTGGGTGGGGGGAGGGCATTTTTATTATTTTAATATATATATATATATTTTAATATTATTTTTTATTATTTTTTTGTTTTATTTTATTTTTTTGTCCCCCCTCCCTGCTTGTTGAATGGCCAGGGAGGGGGTCTATGTGAATCCCTGGTGGTCCAGTGGCATTGGCTGTTCAGTGGGGGGGGGGGCTGGCAGCGGGCTGTTACCTTTACAGCAGCTCCTGTCAGCTCCCTTCACCTCCGTGCAGCTCCTCCGTTTAGCTCACAGTGTAAGTCTCGCGGTCTGCGTGCCGTGCGGAGCGTTGCGGAGCGTTGCGGAGCGTTGCGGCCGCGGGTGTCTCGAGACTTACACTGTGAGCTCAATGAAGCTGACAGGGGAGCTGCACGGAGGTGAAGGCAGCTGACAGGAGCTGCTGTAAAGGTAAGTAACAGCTCGCTGCCAGCCCCCTGCAGAACCGCTGGGCTTGTAATGAGCCGGGCGGTCCTGGTCTGTATTATGGCAATGTAAGTTGCCATAATACAGACTTTGACTTGAGTATAAGACGAGTGGTGCTTTTTCAGCACAAAAAATGTGCTGAAAAACTCGTCTTATACTCGAGTATATACGATAATATAAAAAAACTTATAAAAAAGGCCTAAAAACAGTGTCTCTCCTCTCTGAAACATGTTTCAATCAAAGTATTAGGCTTTGGAGGCTTTGACGTATTAGTAGGACGCCTAATACTTTTGGTGAAAAGCGTTTCAGAGAGGAGAGACACGATTTTTAATGTTTTTGTTTTTAAATTATTTTTTTATATTATTTATACATAGTTTTCTATATTGTTATTATTCTGACTTTAAATACAGTATACTTGCTACTGAATCATTAAGGAGCTCCTGAGTAGATCCCACATATAAAATCTATATTATACCTTAATTTCTTACATCAATTGTTTTCATCTTGTTTCCCGTCGCTTCATAAATAAAAGCAGACACATTGATGCCTTAATCTGTACAAGCCCAACGCATTTTTCACTTCTACACAATAATCTATACTTCATGAAATTCCTTCTTTTAATCACCCTTTCACTTTCTTGATTTTATGATGTGACTAGTATGTAACTGTATACGGATGCTTTGTCTCACATGTTGACCTAGAACAGAATTATTGTTGATCTATTCTAGATATTACTTGATACACAAATACATAGATGCGCACACACAAAATATACAGATTCTTATTTCATTTCAAGGCTTTAATTGCCTACCTCAAAGCAGAATAGATTTAGTCACCCCATTTGGACATGCTGTGTTAAGCCTATCATCATAGGCGTGTGCACGGGGTGTGCCGGGTGTGCCTGGGCACACCCTAATCCCCGCGGCACGCCTATGGATTGAGTCCTGCAGGAACGGAGTTATCAGCCGCGGCGAGGGAGCTGTGAGCTTTCTGCTCCCTCTCGCCGCGCGCTGATTGCTGATGCTGGGAGCCGGAATATGACGTCATATTCCGGCTCCCAGCTACAGCAGGCAGCCCACGCGGCGAGAGGGAGCAGAGAGCTCACAGCTCCCTCACCGCGTCTGAGATGGACACAGGCATCCGACCCACTGGACCCCAGGGACAAGTCCACGCCAGCACTCCAGGTAGGGAGGCTGGGTGGACATTTTTTTAATTAAAAAAATAATCATTTGTGTGTGTGTGTCTGTTTGTGTGTGTGTGTGTGTTTGTGTGTGTGTGTGTGTGTGTTTGTGAATGTGTGTGTGTGTGTCTGTGACTGTGTGTGTGTCTGTTTGTGTGTCTGTGTGTGTGTGTGTCTTTGACTGTGTATGTGTGTGTGTCTGTGTGTGTGTATGTGAATGTGTGTGTGTCTGTGAATGTGTGTGTGTGTGTATGTGAATATGTGTGTGTGTGTGTCTGTGAATGTGTATCTGTGAATGTGTGTCTGTGAATGTGTATGTGTGTCAGTGTATGTGAATGTGTGTGTCTGTGAATGTATGAGTGTGTCTGTGAATGTATGAGTGTTTGAGTATGCGTGTCAGTGTGTGTGTATATATATATATATATATATATATATATATATATACACACACACACATATACATACACACACTGGAGTGTATATTATTTTTTGTCTGTCCAAACATACAGCACCCACACACACACACACACATACAGCACCCACACATAAAAAGCACCTACAGACATACAGCACTCTCACACAAACAGCACACACACAGCACCCTCACACACACAGCACCCAAACAGCATCCACACACATACAGTACACATACAGCACCCTCACACACACAGTACACTAACCGCACCCTCACAAACACACACAGCACCTTTACAAACACACAACACCCTCACACACAGCACACTAACAACACCCTCGCAAACACACACACACAAACAGCACCCTCAGAAATACACGACACCCACACACATCACACAAACAGCACCCTCACACACACACATCACACAAACAGCACCCTCACACACACAGCACCCTCACACACACAGCACCCTCACACACACACACACAAACACCCTCACACACAAACAGCACCCTCACACACAAACAGCACCCTCACACACAGCAGTGTATGTATATATGTGTGTGTGTATATATATATATATATATATATATATATATATATATATACACATATACATGCGGCGTGTGTTTGTGCTTTAGGGTGCACACCCTAATGCAATAGGCTGCGCACGCCTATGCCTATCATTACATCTAAGCAGCACAATATTGGTTGTCTCTACTCATTGATAGTCTGTCACAAGCCTCGATTTTCCGATTTTTTAAATCCTATGCAGCTACATATCCATTAGCTAGAGTTAGAAGTGCTGATGTTTACACCACTGAGCCCGTTTCAGTCTTTCTCTACAGTGTAAGCCAAGGAAGCACTAACCTGCAAACAGATCCAAGCCACAAGCAGTCTAATATCCATAAATCAGTCCGCAGGGCTAGCAATATGTTCTACACACCCCTTCCCATACATTTTGAACTTCATGCCTTTAAACACGATCCTACATTATAAAATATCGTGATCATCTTGGGAAAAATTCATATATGTAGTCTGTGAGTTTTCACAGTTATTGTAGACGTTTTTTCACATGATCTAGTGGACTCAAAGGAAGAAGTCTGATTTTACATTTTCCCTGGAAAGTAGGATTTGCTATATCAGTACTAAAAAAGTATAGAATTTCTCATTTTCCATGGACAGAAAATTGCTTAAAGTATAATATAACCACAGCTAAATCATGTAGATTTCCTTGATTTTCCAAGAATCCCTTCACTTTCATTTTACCATTTTTATTTTTATTTTTTTATTTTTTGTGTATACAGTAGTTCTTCAAGCTTTGATGTTTCTTGGAGAGATGTTTGAACTGAATAATAATGCTTCGGGGACTGAACTATCAAATGTTGCTAATGACATAAGCAGATAATGGTTGTTTTAAAGTTGGCCTTAGGTAGAAGATTGAAGATACACACACGGTCTTTCGTGGCTCGCAAAACAAAAGTGGCTGGAATCTTTACAAGGTTTGGATACTTTGTCATAAAATATTTTATGATTAAACAACCTCTTACAGATATAGAATTTCAGGGTTTCTCTTAAGCATTAACTTGTGCCGTGCTCGATAAATCGTAATGTTTTGGGCATTTTTTATTTCTTTGGATCTCATTTTTCTCTAATTCATAGGTTTGTCGTAAACACTAAAAGTGTGAATATAAAGCGAATTTTAAGTTTAGACCAAAATAGCCAAACTGGAAAAGGTCATTTGTGTTTTCAGTTTGCACAGTTTGGCGTAAAATTCGATATTCGAATTAAATTCAGTTTTGCTTTCTGACAGTTTCAAACTGTAGTTACTAACCCTGTGTTTTGAGGAAATACATGTTAATGATTGCAGAATGTGATAGCCTAGGGTAGGCACGTTTTGGTCCTCCAGATGTTGTGGACTACATCTCCCTTGATGCTTTGCCAGTTTTATGGCATTATGTAGTTGTAGTCCACAACATCTGGAGTTCAGAAGGTTCTTACCCCAGGTCTAGGATATATGAAGACGGCAAAGCGCATTCCTACAAGCAGAAATAATTCCATGTACAAAAATTCTAAAAATGATGTAGCAGCTTTAGATTTCTAATTTCTTTAACCCCTTAAGGACACATGACATGCCATGATTCCCTTTTATTATAGAAGTTTGGTCCTTAAGGGGTTAATATATTGAATAATAATGTGACATACAAATAATAAACATTACTTAACAGAGCCCAGCTGATCGATATCGTCATTTTAGAAACTACAAATTCGTAGGTTGTGCACATGTGCACATCTTAAAAATGCATAATGTGAGCATTTGCACGCAGCACATTTAATACAATGAATTTCATTTTGCTTGCGTGCTGTGCCGGCAAAATAGTTCAAAGACTTAACCAATTCTTCCATATCATCAACGTGCAAATGTCCTTGGAGTTTTATTCTGTATGATGTTTTATTTTAACTCAATGAAACTTAAAGGGACACTATAGTCACCAGAACAACTACAGCTTACAGGCTTTTTGCTGTAAACACGGTCTTTTCAGAGAAAATGCAGTGTTTACATTACAGCCTAGTGATAACTTCACTGGCCACTCCTCAGATGGCTGTTAGAGATCCTTCCTGGGTCATGGCTGCCTAAAATGCAACCAAACACTCAGTATCTCCTCCCTCTGCATGCAGACACTGAACTTTCCTCATAGAGATTCATTGATTCAATTAATCTCTATGAGGAGATGCTGATTGGCCAGGGCTGTGTTTGAATCATGCTGTCTCTGCCCCTGATCTGCCTCTTTGTTAGTCTCAGCCAATCCTATGGGGAAGCATTGTGATTGGATCAGGCCACCACTTCTGATGATGTCAGCAGACTGCTTGTTTTTTTGTTGTTGAGGCAAACAGCATGCAGATCTACAGCTTCAGGCTTGAATACAGTAAGACTTTGCTATATTTATGGAGGCATGAGGGGCCCAAGGGGAGCTAGATGGTGGTTGTAACACTATAGGGTCAGGAATACATGTTTGTGTTCCTGACCCTATAGTGATCCTTTAAACTTAAAAGGGTTTTTTTTTTACAGGAAAATGTGTTTAAGAAAGAAAAAAAACCTGAAATGGTAAATCTTTTAATCAGAAAAGATACATTTAGCTTTTAGTAGCTGTGAAGTACGTGCTGGGGTATAGGTATTATTATTATTCTTATTATTCTTATTGCCCAAGTCAATAGGAATAATTTAATTGAACTTAAAGGCTGAAATTAAAGGCTGAGCCCGCCTTGCAAGGAATCAATCATGGTACCCAGCTGGTGCACTGATAACTGAATTGTCCATTTTAGTAAGCCAAAGCTTTATTGCTGTATTACTTGATTCCATATTTTGCTCTGATTATTCTTCCTCTAGTTTTAATAAGATTATTGATGAGATATCATCACTCTACTTAAATATAGGCATGATGAGTCTTGGTGTTGTAAGTAGTTTTAATTTTGTGCCTCATCTGACTACTTACTTTTATTTGGATCCCAGGACTATTTATGTTTTCTGCCACATTCTAGGCATTCGTTCAGATGGTACTTTTTTGATTAGCAGCTTGTACTAGCCAGTGTAATGCAGAGGTCTTGATGCGGTTGACTGAGGGATCATTACTTTGCCCCCAGAGTTCCACAATCCCTTCAAAGCAATTGTTGGCATTGTATAACTTTTATGACTGACTCCCCATTCTTGGCAGTGCCTGGCTGGCAGGTGCAGCATGCACTTCCTTACTTCCCTGAGCTTTCCAAACCGTTGCAGGGATATTCACTAAAGGTAGAACTGTAACAAATTAAAATCTGAAGGTATGGCACATTTATGGTAAAAATCACTGATCTGGAAGAATTGTCAAAGTCATCTTTAGTCACAACTTGGCTTATAAAGACATTTTGCCATTCCAATTTTAAATTGCTGAGTAACCCTGTCAGAAAATATGTTGTACCTTTCTCTAATGTATGAATTTAAGGTATTTCTGTCTTCTAGAGAATGCTCTACGTTCTTCATTCTCCTTCACGATCAAAGCCTGACCAATGTCTCTGTAGTAGAACTGAAAATCGTATCATCTCCATGCTACAGCAACCTTTGTAGGGCAACCTGCATTACGGTTTTCTTGCAGGGAGAGAGTGAAGGAAGGACTCAGAGCCCACGGAGTACATCACATGGTTTGTTTACAGCCTACATTGCCCTATGTAGTACTGATACTCCACATAACTAAATGACAGCATTATGTGTGAATTATGCTTACGTGCAGGCATTTTCTATTTTGACAGCAAGATGCCTTCCTAAAAATGTCCTTACACAGCTGCATATCTATTAAAATTGTTTATTCTTGTCACACTTACTTCATGTGACAAAATGGTATTTATGCTTCTATGCTAACGTTTCAGGTCTGAAGAGGAGAAGCCTTAGAATTTCTTTTCATTCTCTTATTAACTAACAAAGGTAAAAAGAAAAAAATATATAGTTATATCTTGTACATTTTTCTCTTCTGGAAATCTGACTTGGTCCAAGAAAGGTTGGGAACCACTGCTCTGTAGGGGTCTCAAGCGTAATGTATCTGAGGACCACTGGACAAATCGCCTTCTCACATGGATGGCACTGTGTGGCATACACACAAACCCATTTTTTCCAATGTGAGCGCACACATAGATTTGTTTCTCCCATACATAAACAAACAAATCTGTGCTCTCAGAAACACATAGTTTTCTATACTGGCAGACACTAACAGATACTGACTAGAGATGAGCGAACCCGAAGTTTGGGTTTGTACCGAACATTACGATTTTTGGACCCCAAGCCCGGACATTTCAGTGACAGTTCGGGTTCGTGTTCGGTGTTCGTCGATTTGATGGCGCGTTTTGAAAAGTTGCAGGGCAGCCAATCAACAAGCGTTTGACTCGTGTGCCCTTAGAAGCCATCACAGCCATGCCAACTAATGGCATGGCTGTGATTGGCCAGTGCAGCATGCGACCCAGCCTCTATATCAGCTGGAGTCACATGAGCTCTTATTAGTGTAGTTTGAAAAATTTAAAAATTTTTGGTGCTAAATAGTACATTTGCTGCCTGCGGTGCAGTTCATATCTGAGAGTCAAATAGAACCGTCAAATACTGTGGTTACATTGCACTTTGAAAAATTCAATTTTTTTTGGTGCTAAAAAGTACATTTGTGGCGTGCACTTCATATCTGAGAGTCGAAAAGAACCGTCAAATACTGCTGTGACATTGCAGTTTGACTAATTCACATTTCTATGGTGCTAAAAAGTACATTTGTGGCATGCACTTCATATCTGAGAGTCAAATAGAACCATCAAATACTGTGGTTACATCGCACTTTGAAAAATTCACATTTCTTTGGTGCTAAAAAGTAAATTTGGGGCGTGCACTTCATATCTGAGAGTCAAATAGAACCGTCAAATACTGTGGTTACATCGCAGTTTTTTTGGTGCTAAATAGAACATTTGCGGCCTGCGGTGCATTTCTTGCAGTCCAATAAAACCCTTAAATACTACCTACTGTTACATTGTTGGTTTAAAAAAAATCACACTTTTTAATGCTAAATATAACATTTGCGGCCTGCGGTGCATTTCTTGCAGTCCAATAAAACCCTTAAATACTACTGTTACATTGTTGGTTTAAAAAAAACACACTTTTTTGTGCTAAATAGAACATTTGTGGCCTGCGGTGCACTTCTTGCAGTCAAATAAAAATAAAAATAATCACTGGAGAGAAAGAGGAAGTACCCCCCTACCCACCCGCGTTCCCTGGCCCTGATGCCAGCATTTCAACATTTCTGGCCTTTGAAATGCTGTCATTCCGTCTGGTGAAGACGGACAGTTTTAAAAACCTGATGGCGGTGGCTGGTTCCAGTCGAGCCATCCCTTCCCTGCACAACCAATTGGCGGACAAAATCAGGTGTGCACTGCGCAACGCCATCTGTGGCAAGGTCCACATAACCACTGATACGTGGACCAGTATAGTGGACCAGTATAGTGATCCACTGATATGTGGACCACTATAGCCCTTTGCCCACTACACCCACAATTCCACCCTACAACGCTTTCAGCTACCTTACACCTATAAAGCAAAACCACGCATCCACTCAACATTTTTAATAAATATTCACATTACATCACATTAAAAAATGCCATAGAGGAAATTTTCCCAGTGCACACCCTAATGAAATGGGCTGCGCAAGCCTATGATTTTTTGCTGTTATAAGCATGCTACTGAAATTCCGATTTTAAACAAATTAAACTTTAGCAATGCGCTGAGTTAAGTATTTGATGGTTCTGACAATCTAAGTTAAGCATTAACACTGGGGGTCACTGTTGTAGCACATAGGCCTTCACGAAAATTTAGCATACTTTATTTTGCATATATATATAAAACAAAGAAAATGCAGTACACTCCAATTTCAAAATAACTTTAGAGCTCGTAATTTTTTTAAAACACTTAACTTGCATAAAAATAATGAGGATTTAGTTACATTATATGAACATTGCCTAAGACTGTCACTATTTACAGAGTACCCCATGTTTGTCCTACTCTATACCAATCTAATAACAGATTTTATGATATGTATATGTGTCAATGTTCATTAAATGAAAAGCCAAAGGTGGCTTACTGAAAAATCAAGGGAATTTACAAAAACTCAAAAACGAATTGATTCTTCTTAAATGCCCGAATAACTTGGCCATCTGAGAGATACTAAAATAAAATAAGCAATATTCCTATAAAAATAAATATTGAAAAATAATAACTGTAATTATTAATATACTGTCCAGATAAAAAAATGCACCAAGTGACCCACCTGTTGAGGGTACAAATTAATATAAAAATGTTTTCTTTTGACAGCACAGAGACACATTTTGTATCAGACAGTGTTGTTGACTGTCCATAGGGGGTGATAGAGAGAACGGCCTCCCAGACAATAAATGGGACTGTCCAAAAATCTCTACTGATGAAGATTACATGAGAACTCAGGTCAGGAAGTCTAAAGGTCAAGGCAGGAAGTCAAGGTCAAGGCAGTCAGGATATGAAGTCAAAACTCGAAGACCCAGTGCTAAAATAAATGAAACCGGAGATCACGAACTTGAAGGGATTACAGGGAATCCAAAGTAAGAGAAGGCTGCAACAACCGAGCACTGATTGGTTGGCATGATGGAGTTTTTGAGTGTTTGACATAGAAGTGGAGCTTAAATCAAGCATCGTACAGAATGATGTAGAAAATAACAGAACCAAAGAGCATACATATTCCTTTATCTTCAAGATATACAACATTTGAACAATGATACATGCTTTATATGATTTAGTATAGTGCATCGTGTTCAGAAATGAAACCCACATTTAAACTCAGTTGTTAATATTGTTTATTAGCTACATCATTGCCTAATTCTTCCCGTACCAAAGACTAGGTTGAGCCAAATTTTCTCATCTGTTCTAATATAATGACTAAATCAATATCCTCACCTGCTGAACACCTGCTGAACATGAAGTCTTCTTAATTCCCATAATATATTGCTTCTATGGTAAAAATGCTGCATAGTTAGTTGTTTTAGAACTGTTAACGTCCAAAGTTATTACAAAGCCACCTGGTACATATTTCCATTAGAGAAACAAACTGCAGGCCACGATTTGTAAAGACATGTATGTAAAACTGTTATACCACTTTATATATTGGATAACATTTTAATATATATCCATCTCCCTAACTGAACCTAAGGTAATCTTTCTTGAGTCAAATGAAACATTTTACAAACACACCTGCATTCACTCTTATTAGCATTTATCCTATATCTTACTGCTACATAGTTAATGCATTGCAATTGCAAAAAAAAAACTAAAATAATAAATGAATACAAAACAAACAAACAAAAAAAATAAAATAAAATAAACACATCGACAAGTAAATTAATTAATAGCTAGTCACACTTTCTGGCTATTATAGTGATGAGCGTAATTAGTAGACAGAAAACTAGACAGCAGTGCTATTATTTTATTGCTCTTGCAAGCAGTATGTCACCACACTCTAATCGACACGAGGCGGTCTTCATCATGTTTATATAAACCTTCTCGAACTGCAGATGTTCAAACAGTAAGAACACTGCTTGCTTTAGGCGCACCATGGACATCCAACTTACTAGACTCTTTCATGACTTGTCTCCCATGGCTGACCTTCTATATTTTATTCAGAAGACGTTCTGAATTTTCTTTGATCTTAACCCTTGACCAGTTTGGCAAGGCTCTGTGGACTTTCCCCAATATGAGTTTAGAAAGCCACCACCACAGTGACCTGTTCCCACCTAGGTTCTGTTGATGGGGGATTTCTATGGAAGAATACATTTTTGGCCTTTGGAGAACTATGACATGTATTTGTTCGTACATCTTTATTAACTGGAACTTAAAAGCAGAGTTCCACTTAATAATGATGTACAAACAAATGCATGCTGTAGTTCTCCAATAGCCCTAAAAAGTATTCTTCCATAGAAATGTATTTTTGTTCCCTTATTTATTTATTTTTTTTTAACACATTTTCTTCCCGTTTTCTCTATCTTGAGAATACATGTCATCACCAGTCTGCAATGATTATTTTCACTAATGGCTTTCACTGTCAATGTACCCATCAAGCATTCAACATATACAACATGTTAAGACCTATATCAGCAGTAGAGGGGTGAAAGATTTGGTGTCAGGGTTTCCATGTTTTTTTTCTTTGCTGTCAGTAAAGATGCAGTAGGAGAACATAAAAAAAGATGCAGAGACCTCCCAGAAGCATTTATGCGTTATTATCTTTTACTTGTATAACGCTAACTATTAACGAGCATATTACATTTTGAATATAACAACAGTGACTTTGACAGATAGAAACAAACATAACGAATATGTTTTTAATCACTGGTTGTAATTCTATAATCTAAAGTGGAATGGAACGAGGTAAAATAAGGTACTGATAAGGATAAAGAGCATAATGATGTAATAAGTGAGATATTTTGTTGAAATGTAACGCTGAGTCGAAGTCGCATGGCTGTTTGAAGGTAGAAAGTAGAGAGAGTCACACAGTTCACCTCATAGCAAGTCCTAGATGTATGAGGTGAACCATGATGTCGTTTTCAAAAAGTATCATGGGAAGAAGGATTTAAAAGAACACTACAGCGTTAGGAATACAAGCATTTATTGTTCTTCTAATTGTTTATGATACCAGCCCCTCCACATAAAGGGTTTACTTACCTTGCATGCTGCTTCTGCCTCCTTGGCTGAGATCAGCAATGCTGATATTCTCAATCAATCAAGTTGGGAGGCTAGTGCGCATGTGTGGCAAAATGCCGCACTGTCAATCAAATGCTGCTCTTTTAGAGTCATCTGGTTGAATAGGTAAGTCTGACTCCTTTATTCAGCAGAAGCACATATAGTGGCTCTCAGGGAGACAGCCGCTAGAGGTGTGTTAACCCTGCAATCATAACATTACGTATCTATTAAATGGCAATGTTTTACATTGCAGGGTAAAACTAAAGCGACATTGCACACAGGCCACTTCAATTCGCATGTAACAACGTCAGCTTGTTCTACTAGTTGTAGATTTATCACACGAGGGAGTTTTTAATAGACTAATTAAAAAAAAAAAATGTGTTCTGTGTTTAAATTGAGAGCATACCAAAAGAGAATACTGGAGGGTGACTTAAATTTTGTGAGCATAACTTTTTTTTTTTGGTACATTACAAAATATTTGTTAGTGCTTGCAGATACTTCTTTAATGTAGAGAGAATGAAGACCACTACAAATTTCCTGCCTACAATAACTCTCTAGTAGCAGTGAGTGGGAACGAGGAGGACTTCCAGCTTGGCGTATACACTCCAAGACAATGTCAGCTGGATATTTACCAAGCTGTATCACAAGTTTAATTTATACAGAACATTTTGAAAAACAGAGAAAAATACTTCAATAATGTGAGTGTTTGTTAACAAAGGCAATGATTTGAGGAATGTATGGGATATTTATACGAGCTATTATGTTAAACATAAGCAAAGTCAGCAACAATTTTGTATGGACCAATGTAGATGAACTATTAGTTCTTATATAGTATCACAATCTAGCCTGTGATGTGCACCTTTTTCTAAACTGAATAGGAAACAATAGTAGTTTTAATCATCTATTTATCTAATTTCTTCAGAACTTGCTGTGAGATTGCTATTTATCTCACACAGGAGGCTGCTGGCAATTAACATAGCTGTGAACTTCTCATAGATCTGAGCAGGATGATAAGAAGGACATCACTAAACATCTCCTGCATGTAGTAAACAGTTATACTGCCTGGACAAACAATTTGAACATTAGAGTTGAAACTGGAATATCTTTTCATGATAGGAAGCTGTATGATTGACAACCATGGGAGGTATGGCCAGTGTTAAAGAAATAAAGTCATTTAACTCCTAAATGACAGAGAATTGAGCCATAGGACAGTGCATGAAAAACATTTGATTACGTTTGGTGCTTGCATTGGCCATTTAGCCACTTGTATAACTGACTATATTATGATATCTATCTATCTATCTATCTATCTATCTATCTATCGATCGTTCGTTCGTTCATTCGTTCGTGTTCAGTAGAAAGGCAGTATGTATCTATAACTAGTAAACACTGTCATGTATATCAGTCCCATCAGTGGACTAACTATTCTTTTTGCACTTAAAGCAAAAAATAAATAAAAACATATTTTGAAAATTGTTGGATTTGGGTACAAATAAATAGAACTACAGCTATTGTGGCACATTTAATACAAGCCTGCATGCTTTCCTTTTCCATTCCATTGGCACTTGTCTAGGTTTAGTCCCAATGGTTATACTCCTATATTAATGTCGGAAAACACAGACACATGGAAATTAGGATATTGTATTTTTTTTTCAGAGCAGATGAGTATATAATCCTCCACTATTCATAATTGTCAGACTGTATTTAACAGAAGACTCACAATATTGTGTATATCTCAAAGTTACACATACCAGATGATATTCCTATCGAAGAATCTCTGCACAAAAGTTCATCTGAGATAATGTCATGCTAAAGTAGATAAGGTTGGTGACACACTGTCAGGGATTAGCTGATAACTAGTAATGATTCATTCCATGCCTACAATAACTAAGCAAAGTAGTATTATCTAGCAAAAATATGGCATACAGTTGTCCCCAAAATGATATATTTATATACACATACTCAAGGTTGAACATAAACAAGATTCGATTTGCCGCAAACAAAATTTCAATATCACTTGTAATGAAAACATAAAGATTCTAACTTAATAATTGTTGTTTTGCTGAGGATGAGCTTGATATATAACATTCTTCATGTCATTCATGTCCTGCTCTATTGAGAGACAAGTTGAGTGATAGTTTGACGACTAACAATATACTGTAATATGATAATATCCTATCCAGAAAATACTATATTAGCAAATAACCAAAAAACATGGAATGTGATAGGGATTCTAAAAATGTATAGAAAGAGAACTTCATAATCAGCAAACCAAATGATACTATAATGACCTCATATTTATTATAGATGTGAGGGCAAGGAGGCCCCGAGATGGAGATTCAGGTTGTATTCATAGACTTTAACTTGGTCACAGTTTCGGAAAAAACAAAACTTTGATCTTGTTGCCAGAATAGTTTTTGCATCGTTGCAGGGTATAAGCTAATAGGTGGTAATTGGATGCAGGTTTAACAAACTAGGCAGGAAGGATGCTCAATGCCTGGGGGGGCATCAAAAGGATTTATCCTGCTTCTAAGATGACTAAAATAAATCTCCCCTACATTGACAATCTGAGATTACAGGTTTGCATCTCAAAAGGTCTGCAAGTTTGCAATTAATATTAACCTACAAATATTTAACTCCTGGTCTTTTAGATCAGTCAGTCAATCTGCTCTGAGTGAGCAACAGTGAATGGACACAAAATTCAACCTTTACATCAATGATTCATACTTCTCTGCTTGGCACCACAATGTAGCAATCAGGTTATAAAAGGCAGTTAATGATAAGCAGAACAGAAAAGATATCACTTTTATAAGTATCTCCTGCATCACATTCAGAGGAAATGTATCATCTTTATACTTCACAGGAGTGTTTTTTTTATTAACTTTTTACATTATCTCTCCCCTGACTCTTGGTTAAATTGTACAGTTTGAAGAAGATACTGATTTGTGTCAAGGGTTAGCCAACAGGTAGAAAAGAAAATATACCTTTTGAAAGTAGATAAGTCATCACATAATTACTTAGTATGTCATTATTCAGAGAGAGTGTGTTTGAAGCAATCATAATCTGACACAGCGTTATTTACTAAAGTGTGAATTGTTGGAAATTCAAAGGAAAGTTTAATGGAATACCAGATTGTTCACCACAATGGGCAATTGCAGTTTATCAACTTTGTATTACTCCCAGTTAGATATGTCTGGAATATAAAATTTTCCGTTCACGAAAGATGAACGCGAATTTCCGCAAATGTTCGCGAACGGAGCGGACCGCCAGAGACTTCAATAGGCAGGCGAATTTTAAAACCCACAGGGACTCTTTCTGGCCAAAATAGTGATGGAAAAGTTGTTTCAAGGGGACTAACACCTGAACTGTGGCATGCCGGAGGGGGATCCATGGCAAAACTCCCATGGAAAATTACATAGTTGATGCAGAGTCTGGTTTTAATCCATAAAGGGCATAAATCACCTAACATTCCTAAATTGTTTTGAATAACGTGCTTTAAAACATCAGGTATGATGTTGTATCGATCAGGTAGTGTAAGGGTTACGCCCGCTTCACAGTGACAGACCAAACTCCCCGTTTAACGCACCGCATACAACCGCAAACAGTCCATTTGCACAACCGCAAACTCCCCATTTGCACAAGGTTGGATACCAAGCTAGCCATGTCCCGTTCCTTGTCCTCACTGATGTCATTGAAGGTCTCTTCCTCCAACCAGCCACGTACAACACCAAGGGTCCCCGAAAGGTGACAACAAGCACCCTGGGACGCCTGCTGGGTTTGGTCTTCCACCTCCTCAAAGCCATCTTCCTCCTCTGGCCTCGATTTTAGAAACCGAGAGATGGAAAAAGATGCTTGGTCGGAACTCCTACTTCAAATTTGGGGCACTGCGCGTGCAATCTAATGTGCCACCAGATAGGAGTGGTGTGTTAAGTAGTACTATTCTTATCAGTTTAATCCCTGTTACGTCCCCCTCATCAGGCCTTTTTTAGTCGAATGTATCGCCCACTGTCAGTCCCTTCGGGATCCATCCCTCATTCATCTTAATAAAGGTGAGGTAAAGGTGACCACAACTCTTCCTCTTCCTCTTCACGCTCATCTACGGCCTGATCCAGCACTCTTCGCAGGGCACGCTCCAGGAAGAAAACAAATGGTATGATGTCGCTGATGGTGCCTTCGGTGCGACTGACTAGGTTTGTCACCTCCTCAAAAGGATGCATGAGCCTACAGACATTGCACATGAGCGTCCAGTAATGTGGCAAAATAATTCCCAGCTCCGCAGAGGCTGTCCTAGCAACCCGGTCATGCAAATAGTCGTTAACGATTTTTTCTTGTTGGAGCAGGCGGTCGAACATTAGGAGTGTTGAATTCCAACGTGTCGGGCTGTCGCAAATCAAGCGCCTCACTGGCATGTTGTTTCGCTGGATATCCGCTGGATATCTGAAAAGTGCGCCATGACCGTGTACGAACGCCTGAAATGGCCACACATCTTCCTGGCCTGCTTCAGGACATCCTGTAAGCCTGGGTACTTATGCACAAAGCGTTCTACGATCAGATTACACACATGTGCCATGCACAGCACATGTGTCAACTTGCCCAAATTCAAATTCAACTTGCCCAAATTTCTTCCATTGTCACAAACCACTTTGCCGATCTCCAGTTGGTGTGGAGTCAGCCACTGATCCACCTGTGCGTTCAGAGCGGACAGGAGTGCTGGTCCGGTGTGACTCTCTGCTTTCAGGCAAGTCAACCACAAGACGGCGTGACACTGCCGTATCCGGGATGAGGAATAGTACCTGGGGAGCTGGGGGGCTGCCGTTGATGTGGAGCAAGACGCAGCAGCAGAAGAGGACTCAGCCGAGGAGGTTATGGAAGAGGATGGAGTAGGAGGAGTAGAGGAGGTGGCAGCAGGCCTGCCTGCAAGTTGTGGCGGTGTCACCAACTCCTCTTCAGAGCCACGCATTCCATGCTTGGCAGCCGTCAGCAGGTTTACCCAATGCGCAGTGTAGGTGATATACCTGCCCTGACCATGCTTTGCAGACCAGGTATCAGTGGTCAGATGGACCCTTGCCCCAACACTGTGTGCCAAACATGTCCTTGACAGACACCTGACTGTGGGCAGATGAGCAGGAACTGCTCAATGCTAGAGACGGCGTGGCGGATGGTTGAGAGGGGGCAAGGAGGACAGCAGTGGTTGATGTGGCTGAAGATGCTGGACTAGGAGGAGGATGGCGGCTTTGAGTTTGTGTGCTGCTTGTACTCATGTGTTGATCCCATAGGTGTTTGTGATGTGCGATCATGTGGCTTCGCAAAGCAGTTGTACCTAGGTGGGTGTTGGACTTCCCACTACTCAGTTTCTTTTGGCACAGGTTGCAAATGGCATCGCTGTTGTCAGAGGCAGACACACAAAAAAAAAGCCACACTGCTGAGCTCTACAATGACGGCATTCTGGTGGTGGCAACAGCATGCGTTGATTGGCATGCTGTCTGGCTGACCCCGGGTGCCGATGCATGCTGTCTGACTGTGCCACTAGCTCCTTGCGACGACCTCCCCCTGCTTCCAACTCGTCTCCTCCTCCTCTCTGTCTCCCCATCTGAACTTTCCCCCTGTTCTTCTTCTCTTCTAGCGGGCACCCACGTGACATCCACGGACGCATCGTCATCATCAACCGCTTCACTCGTATCTGACAACTCAGCAAAGGAAGCAGCAGCGGGTACAACATCATCATCATCACACCATACGTCCATGTGTGTAATGCTGCCTGACTGAGACATATCCCTGTTATCTATATCCTCTGGCAATAATGGTTGCGCATCACTCATTTCTTCCAACTGATGTGTAAATAACTCCTCTGACAGATCAAGTGAAGCGGCTGTGGTGCTAGTGTTGGTGGTGGCGGCAGGCGGGAGAGTGGTAACTTGGAGGTGGCCGAAGCTAAGCTGGAAGAGGATGGTGCGTCAAGGTTCCGAGCGGAAGCTGTAGAAGATTGGGTGTCCTGTGTTAGCCAGTCAACTATGTCCTCAGAACTTTTCGAGTTCAGGGTACGTGGCCTCTGAACACTGGGCATTATTCTAGGGCCAAAGGGAATCACAGCACCACGACGGCCCCTGTGGGGTGGCCTGCCTCTGCCTGTCATTTAGTAGACGCTGTAGGCCTGACACACACGCTTGCAGACAACTAACTGCTATTCAATTCTATTACAGTCAAAATTTCATTTTGTATTAAATGTACACTACTGTTACACCAGATATGAGTTGCACTGGTGTGACACTGTGCCCTGGCAGGCCCGTAAACGCACACGTGTGAAGGAAACTGACTGCTATTATATCACAGTCAAATTTCTAGTTTTTTTTTTAATGTACACTACTGTTACACCAGATATGAGTTGCACTGGTGTGACACTGTGCCCTGGCAGGCCCTGAAACGCACACGCGTGAAGGAAACTGACTGCTATTATTTCACAGTCAAAAAAGTGTTGTTGTTTTTTAAATGTACACTACTGTTACACCAGATATGAGTTGCACTGGTGTGACACTGTGCCCTGGCAGGCCCTGAAACGCACACGTGTGAAGGAAACTGACTGCTATTATTTCACAGTCAAATTTCTAGTTTTTTTTTAATGTACACCACTGTTACACCAGATATGAGTTGCACTGGTGTGACACTGTGCCCTGGCAGGCCCTGAAACGCACACGTGTGAAGGAAACTGACTGCTATTATTTCACAGTCAAATTTCTAGTTTTTTTTTAATGTACACTACTGTTACACAAGATATGAGTTGAACTGGTGTGACACTGTGCCCTGGCAGGCCCTGAAACGCACAGGTGTGAAGGAAACTGACTGCTTTTATTTCACAGTCAAAAAAGTGTTGTTTTTATTAAATGTACACTACTGTTACACCAGATATGAGTTGCACTGGTGTGACACTGTGCCCTGGCAGGCCCTGAAACGCACACGTGTGAAGGAAACTGACTGCTATTATTTCACAGTCAAATTTCTATTTTTTTTTTTTTAATGTACACTACTGTTACACCAGATATGAGTTGCACTGGTGTGACACTGTGCCCTAGCAGGCCCTGAAACACACACGTGTGAAGGAAACTGACTGCTATCATATTACAGTCAAAAAAGTTTTTTGTTTTTTTAAATGCAAACTATTGTGACACCAGATATGAGTGGTGGCACTGGGCAAGTGGGCACAGTATACGCTGTGAGCCTGACACACACGCTGGCAGGCAGGCAACTGCAATTAGATTACACTGGAAAAAAAAAAGCAGACTGATGTTCTAGCCCTAAAAAGGGCTTTTTGGGGTGCTGTCCTTACAGTAGAGATCAGATGAGTCATTCAGGACTGTAGTGGACACTAAATACACTAGCCTAGCTATCGATTTCCCTATTAAATCAGATGCAGCTACACTGTCCCTCCTCTCACTAAGAATGCAGCTTCTGGGGGGCGGGGCCTAGCTGTCATGGAGGAAAGACGCACTTCGTGTGAGCTCCCTCAATATCTCACTTTAAGCAGCTATCAACAACGAACTTCCCCCCAGAAGGGGATGACCCAGCAATGTTGCTCCTACCTGACCGACCCGACATGCTTAATAGCGGTCAGCAACTCGACAGAGTCTTACTTACCTCCGTGTGGCAGGTGTGGCCTGGTGCTCACCGGGCGGGAGAGGCGGCCGATCTCCCGATCGTGGGATGCCCAGGAGCAGCTACTTCCCGGCAGGAGCTCCATTATCCCCCCCCCCTCGGACGGGTGGGGGTTATCCCCGTCCACCCCTTAGAGGCTGTCTGGAGCTAATGGACGCACAGAGCACAGCCGCCCAGGCTGACATACTCATCTGCGACTCTCCCAATATGGCGGCTGCCGCGTGTCCTCCTGGTACCAGCAAAGCATGGCAGGATATTGAGTCTAAGCTGGACAGACTCTTTAATCAATTTTAGAAGCAAATAACAAGCAGGAAGCCCCAACAAGCTCCACCACAGCCCCAACAAGCTCCTCCACAGCTAAGCGAAGCAGTCCCCATAATCCACCAACGCAAAAGGCGTCGAAGACGGGACCGGAGGCACAAACAGAAATGCAGAGCCTGCCCCACGTCAAGCACTTCACCTTAAGCCACCACAATCCCGCACCGAACGTGAAGCACCACCGGGACAGATCCGACCACCCGACAAAACAAGCTTCCACCACCTCAAGCTGTGAACCCGGCACTCATCCAGAGACTTGCCTTTGTTGTTCCAGGTATCAGGGACTCCCAGGGTCTGCACCTGGAGCCCAGAAGGGATCGGATGAGCACAAGCAGTAAACAGCAGCCTGCCAAGCATGTCCCACTATAGCCAATCCTCCACACCATGCCTTTGATCACATGAACTGCTCTCTGCACATTAACTAATCGTAAAGTAGCAAGCGTTAAAAAATTTCATTATTTCACCTCCTAAAGAGTTTATTGTCGTAGTTCCTTACATGCCTTTACCTTAACCGTTCATGTATTATGTTATTCACTAGTCTCATCTCATGGGGCGACTCACACTTGATTTATAACTAGTGGTGGAGCTGCTGATATAAATACACAGTTGATAACGTGCAAGCTACACCCTAAACATGACAGCCATCTTTCACAACAATGTACTGCTATATACTCATACCCTCAGTGCAACTAGCCATGATATAAGCACGTTCAGCCTAGCATGCTCAAATATAACACACTTCTGTCTAAATAAAAAAAAAAAAAGAATGCAGCTTCCGAATGAATCTAAAATGGATGCTGTCCAGGAGGTGGAAGGGTCTGGGAGGGAGGGTCTGCTGCTAATTGGCTGGAATGTTTCTGCTGACTGTGAGGTACAGGGTCAAAGTTTACTCAATGATGACGAATAGGGGGCGGACCGAACATCGCATATGTTCGCCCGCCGTGGCGAATGCGAACAAGCTATGTTTGCCAGGAACTATTCGCCAGCGAACTATTCGGGACATCTCTACTCCCAGTTAATATGCTTGATGTAGTGGGGATGATAATGATAGTAACATATTGACAACAAGTACATTATCTGTCTCATTCACAATATTTATAAAGCTTGGTATCCAGACTTGTTCTCCAGTGCTGTCCATTCTTTTCAGCTACTGAGGACCATCTGAGATGTCTATAGCTGTGGAGGATAGTCCATAGGGCCATATGGGGCAGCGCCCCGCCAGTTTTTATGCAGGAAAAAAATTATTTGCAGTACTTTAGAAATATCTGGAGGAGAGGGTGTTAAAAAAAATGGGACAAGTCTTAAATCTGCCTTGTTTCAGCAGGTTTTGCCCATGCCTAGTGTCCTTTAAGGAGGAATTTCCTGAATTTCCATTGAGTTTCCATTCGAGCAGCAGGGCTATTGGCCTCTCTATTCAGGGGTCATCATTGGCTGATAGCACCAGGGGTGGAGTTACAAGTGCCCACAGGAGAGAGAAGTAAAAAGCCCTCTTGGAAGTAACACAGGGAGAGCACAGCAGCAGAGGAAGCTCCTGGCCCCTGTCAAATACAGCTCTGTTATTTTTCTATATTTTACTCAGCTCTACCTGTTGTATAATAATCTTTATATGGTGCCCAACTCTACGTGTTATATCTTTAAATATATATATTATATTTTTTTCTCAGCTCTGTTTGTGGTATGTTTTTTCTCTGTATTTATGTATTTTATAGATATTCTTATGTTGAGCCCAGTTTATTTTATTGTATGAGCATCTCTGTATTATGCTCGGCTCAATGTATCATATGAATATTCTGTACTGTATAGGGAAGAGTCAAATTCTGGGGGAGAAGTCTGGATCCCACCATCTTAAAACTTCACCAGCTGCCACTGCTCTATAGCCTTTCTCCTGGCGAATGTTTTGCTCTCTGCCCACAAGACTAGCGGATATTATTTAGTAGACCTGGAGATTGTTTTGGGCTGAACTGCAATGCGGCAAAATTTAGGCTGATTGAGTGACCAGTCAAATTCCCAAAATGTACCCAAAACACATGAACTAACCGAAATGCGCAATGTGAGCGTGTCTTCTTCAGTTCGTGATTCTGAATTCCACAGTACCAAAAAATGATGATTGATGTGAAAATAAAGATGACTGGTGGCTAGGGGACAGCCACACAATCTTTTTATTCACAGATCAAGTGAGAAGTGAGCAATGGAGGAAAAGGTGATTAGGAGAAGGTGGACTATAAGAGCAGAGGAATGGAGAAAGGAACTATTATTTCTTCTGATTTCCTGACATACTTTTTTCACTGTTATCATATTTTTTGCAAAGAGTTTATTTTCTTTATTATCTAATGTATTTTTCGCTCCATAAGACGAGGGGAAATGTCAAAAGTGAGGGGAAATGTCTGTGCGTCTTATGGAGCGAATGTGCCCCTCCCCCCCACCCCCGGTCCCCGGTAGGTCTCCTACCTTTATGTAGCATGGCCAAGCGGAGCAGTGCGCACAGGGAACACGGCCGGACTGAAAGTAAGTGAGCACTCAGTGCTCAATTGCTGTGCTGCAGAATACAGGCGGCAGAATTGAATGGCATAGCAACTTATGCAAAAAAAGATCCGGCACTGAGTATGCCACTTTATTAGGACTCCACAAACAAAGTTTCAGCCCAGACACATACATTTTTTCAATGTAAGAGAGATAGGGTTTTTTCAGGAAACTATTAGCAACATATTTTCAATTTCATTAGAGGGGATTATAGAAGGGACCCCCATATCCATGTATTTCCAGGGGCACCTGGAGGATAAGACCAGTTTAGTATGTTGGCAGGTGGGGGCGTTGGGAGCCAATGTAAGCTGGGGGAACCAATGGGAAGTTTTACTATTGTTTACTAAGGGGAGGAGGGTTGGTTATTTGTAACTTTCCTGATATTGTTGCACTACAAACCAGGCAGGCTGCAGGGAATTATAGTGACAGTATGACTCTATAGAGCATGTGATACTAAATGTGATACTAAATTAGCAAGACAGTCCATGCTGGTATAAGATCTATATAGGGACACTATAGTCCCCAAAACAACTTTAGTTTGATGAAGCAGTTTTGAAGCAGTTTTGGTGTATATATCAGGCACCTGCAGTCTCACTGCTCAATGCTCTGCCGTTTCGGAGTTAAAGCACTTTGTTTGTGCATCTCTAGTCACACCTCCCTGCACGTGACGTACACAGACTTCGTAAACACATCCTGTAAAGAGTCATCTAATGTTTATATTATTTTATTGCAAATTCTGTTTCATTTAGAATTTCTTATCTCCTGCACTATTAATAGCTTACTAGACCCTACAGGAGCCAATCATGTGATTAAAGTTCAATTTACAGAGAAGGAGATACACACTTTTAAAGTTACATCTGATTGAAAATGAAACCATTTCATTTTCATGCAGGCTGTGTGAGTTACAACCAGGGGAGGTGTGGCTAGGGCTGCATTAACAGAAACAAAAGTGATTTAACTCCTAAATGACAGAGAATTGACCAGTGAAATGTCAGAGGCATGACCTATACACAAAAACTGCTTCATTAAGCTAAAGTTGGTTTGGTGACTATAGTGTCCCTTTAAGGACAATTTACTTGCAATGGCATGGATCATCATTGATCCTTACAGTGTTAAAACATCTTGTTTTTACATTATTATTTTTGTCCGTTATTATATTCAGTTTCCGCAGGAGCATACATGATACATTTGTTATTTGAATACACTTCAGTAAGACATACAGCTTGACATGTTATCTCCTGCTGATAATTACATTTGTACAGCATTTCTCTACAAGAGACTAATGATCCTAGTCAATTACCCAGAACCGTGTGTTAAAAATGTTTTTTCACGTTTCAAAGATAAATGTTCTAGCATCAGATTTCCACCTGTGTAAATGCTACATTTTTCTTTCATAGAAAACATAAAATAAGGGATAATTCATATTTCAAAAGCAAATGTGGCTATAATTGTCAATATTTAAAAGTCTTGTTATATTGCAAATTCTTTCTCAATGCCATAAATGACATGTTAGCACTGTTGTCAAACAGGCGCATTGCTAAGTTCATACAAAAGTTAAGGGACTTTTGTATAAATTAAAATTCTCTCTGGGATGTTCAATAAAGTGAATTTAAAATTTTATATCGAAATAGCCGAACTGGAAAAAATCTCAGCAATGCTTTCTGTATGGCTTCTTCTGTCCTTAAATTTGAATTCTCACTCTTGTAAAAATCACCGTTCGTATTCCAATCTTCTCCTTGGCCCAACTCATGTCAATAGAACGAAAGGTTACACATGATTATATGATACCCCGTTGTCTTGTGAAAGTATTACATTTGATAAACTGTAAAAAAGAAAAACATACATGTAAAACAGAGAAAAATATAATGATATATATAAAAAAAAAAAGAGAGAAAGGGTATACAACTAAATAAAGTACACATTAACAAAACAGATAAGCCCTTGCCAAGAGAATATACATCTATTCAAAATATGTAACTTTGCACCCATGAATTCTACCTATGATGTGAATCTGAGCAGAAACGAGGTCTATGTATGATGTTGTATTGATTAATAATGGATCAAATAACTATATATATATATATATATATATATATATATATATATATATATATATATATATATACAGGGAGTGCCGAATTATTAGGCAAGTTGTATTTTTGAGGATTAATTTTATTATTGAACAACAACCATGCTCTCAATGAACCCAAAAAACTCATTAATATCAAAGCTGAATATTTTTGGAAGTAGTTTTTAGTTTGTTTTTAGTTTTAGCTATTTTAGGGGGATATCTGTGTGTGCAGGTGACTAGTACTGTGCATAATTATTAGGCAACTTAACAAATAACAAATATATACCCATTTCAATTATTTATTTTTACCAGTGAAACCAATATAACATCTCAACATTCACAAATATACATTTCTGACATTCAAAAACAAAACAAAAACAAATCAGTGACCAATATAGCCACCTTTCTTTGCAAGGACACTCAAAAGCCTGCCATCCATGGATTCTGACAGTGTTTTGATCTGTTCACCATCAACATTGCGTGCAGCAGCAACCACAGCCTCCCAGACACTGTTCAGAGAGGTGTACTGTTTTCCCTCCTTGTAAATCTCACATTTGATGATGGACCACAGGTTCTCAATGGGGTTCAGATCAGGTGAACAAGGAGGCCATGTCATTAGATTTTCTTCTTTTATACCCTTTCTTGCCAGCCACGCTGTGGAGTACTTGGACGCGTGTGATGGAGCATTGTCCTGCATGAAAATCATGTTTTTCTTGAAGGATGCAGACTTCTTTCTGTACCACTGCTTGAAGAAGGTGTCTTACAGAACCTGGCAGTAGGACTGGGAGTTGAGCTTGACTCCATCCTCAACCCGAAAAGGCCCCACAAGCTCATCTTTGATGATACCAGCCCAAACCAGTACTCCACCTCCACCTTGCTGGTGTCTGAGTCGGACTGGAGCTCTCTGCCCTTTACCAATCCATCCATCTGGCCCATCAAGACTCACTCTCATTTCATCAGTCCATAAAACCTTAGAAAAATCAGTCTTGAGATATTTCTTGGCCCAGTCTTGATGTTTCAGCTTGTGTGTCTTGTTCAGTGGTGGTCGTCTTTCAGCCTTTCTTACCTTGGCCATGTCTCTGAGTATTGCACACCTTGTGCTTTTGGGCACTCCAGTGATGTTGCAGCTCTGAAATATGGCCAAACTGGTGGCAAGTGGCATCTTGCAAGTGGCATCTGACTTTTCTCAGTTCATGGGCAGTTATTTTGCGCCTTGGTGTTTCCACACGCTTCTTGCGACCCTGTTGACTATTTTGAATGAAACGCTTGATTGTTCGATGATCACGCTTCAGAAGCTT
Organism: Pelobates fuscus; assembly: GCF_036172605.1. Taxonomy (NCBI): domain Eukaryota; kingdom Metazoa; phylum Chordata; class Amphibia; order Anura; family Pelobatidae; genus Pelobates; species Pelobates fuscus. The sequence continues at coordinate 37,859,521 of NC_086320.1, forward strand.
TGCAATTTTAAGAGTGCTGCATCCCTCTGCAAGATATCTCACTATTTTTGACTTTTCTGAGCCTGTCAAGTCCTTCTTTTGACTCATTTTGCCAAAGGAAAGGAAGTTGCCTAATAATTATGCACACCTGATATAGGGTGTTGATGTCATTAGACCACACCCCTTCTCATTACAGAGATGCACATCACCTAATATGCTTAATTGGTAGTAGGCTTTCGAGCCTATACAGCTTGGAGTAAGACAACATGCATAAAGAGGATGATGTGGTCAAAATACTCATTTGCCTAATAATTCTGCACTGCCTGTATATATAGCTTGGAGGAAAGACGAGACAGGGGGGATATGACAGAAACATTTAAATACATAAAGGGAATCAACGCAGTAAAGGAGGAGACTATATTTAAAAGAAGAAAACAAGAGGACAGAGTTCTAAATTAGATGGGCAAAGGTTTACAAATATTCACAGAGAGGGTAGTGGATGCATGGAATAGCCTTCCAGCTGAAGTGGTAGACGTAAACACAGTGAAGGAGTTTAAGCATGCGTGGGATAGGCATTAGGCTATCCTAACTATAAGATAAGGCCAGGGGCTAATGAAAGTATTTAGAAAATTGGGCAGACTAGATGGGCCGAATGGTTCTTATCTGCCGTCACATTCTATGTTTCTATGTTTCTATTCAGCGAAAGTTATTACAAGGTGCAATTTTCTGGTTTGTATACACTCCCGTTGGTTTTACTTTTATGAATATAATTGTATACTAGAATGCAGCCTTGATGATTGACCTCCAATAGTTGCTAAATTGGAGAAGGGAGGAACGTTCTAAAGTTCTGTGAAAAAAATTGAAGATCCATTACAGATTTAGATTTTTTTTCTGGGGTGTAAACCAGCAATGGAGTAAATTAAAATGTATGTGGGACTTTTTATTTAATATTTTTTGTGTGTGGTTACAATACAGCATAATTTTAAGAACTCTACAATGCACTAAAGTAGTAAAAGAAAAGCACATTAGTGATAATCAACACCCATTTTTTTAGTATATAGATGATAGTTTCATATGAGAGCATAATAGAAGAAATACATATGTACCAAATATATAAACAACTAATATGTGCAGTAAGCATGTATATTTACAAATCTGCATAAAAGACTCCAAGGTGGCAAAGTACCTCTAACGAAGTGGGTCAAAATGGGGGGACATATAATACTCAACTCTGTAACGTATGTTAGTACGGACATAGTCATTTCAAGAGCATAATTTCTTTTTGTTGCAATGACATGGATAAAAAACAGAAAATAATTATAAAACTTATACTGTAAAACAAAAGTATATTCACTTATGTTAATGAGTTTTATCCATCACTTGGGAGAAATGGAACCACTCTAGATAATTTTTTACTTTTAAGAGTGGGCCTTGATGGAGCTTGTAAGGGTTCCTCTATGCCAAGAGCACTAAGAAAGGTGGAAATGTCCACCTAGGAGCAGAGGCCTTGTATCGTTTCTCTTTTCCAAGAACTGCCAAAGTGAACTCAACAACTTCCTGATAACGGGTTGCATAGATTTCCTCCAAATTACTTTCTCTTCAAATGCCTTCTTCAGCTGCTGTTTGTGTAGAAAACTGACATCTTAGAATAATGTCTCTATGGGCAACATTTGATGCTTGAGGAGACTTGGCAATGTGACGGGCCACGTCTAAAGGTATTTTTGTGAATGTTCCTCTGGGGTTACAGAATGAGAGACCCTCCTGATTTTCATATTCTTTCTTCTATCTCCATTGTGAAGATGATATACTCACAAGGCAAGGTTGGATTGTAGAGCTTGCATTTGGTGTACTGTTTCACCCAGGGAAATCAAACCTTGTTTAAGGTCTATGACATTTTTCTCTGAGGCCTGGACCTGATCAGTAACAGCTTGAACCTCAGCTTACATCACGGTGATATTAGCAGCAAATAACTTTTATATCTGCTAATAAATTTCTGATGTCTCTCTACACCACAGATACCTCTTTTGATGAGGTAGTAGAGGCCTCTGTGTCAGGTATAGTTGTCATCCTGTAGTGCAGAGTGCACTGGAGCAAATCCCGATATCTTTGGCATCTATGGTGGTAGAAGTAGATGGCTTATTATGGGATCAACGACCCATCTCAGGATCTACAGCAGTGGAAGCATCTGAATTGAGAGGTAATTAGCCTTTCCAGTCTGTGGACTATTCCGAAGGATTGTAACATTTATTAAAATCCAGGAAATCTTGTGAAGGTCAAAGCCTTGATCCAGCAGTCAAATTAAAAAGAAAGGCATCGGCTTGAACCTCAAGATGTCCTTCAGCTAATTCTGGTTCAACCATGAGAGGTTTAGTGAAGATCCCAAAGAAAAGTCACAGATGAAGCAGCTAAGGCCAAGATCAGCAAGAGTCTATGTTCCAACCCACATAAATGAGACTTTATTAGCAAAATGCCAATATACATTGTAACAAATGTTAACCTGTGTATACATGTTGTTGGGAGGGAAGGGATTAAAATCCCTTAAAGCAAATGATCAAATAGTATCTGCAATTACTATCAATGTTTGATTGCATTTTATATGTTCTATGATTAAAGTAGTTACATTGCTTTGCTCACTTGAATACCAAGTAAAGCTCACTGTATGCTTTCTGGAAAAACACATTCAAAATAAATGAAACAAATAAATAAAACATTTAATCACTATTATCTTAATGAACAGTAACAAATCAGAAGCTTAAAGTAGTATTTTTAATAGCTTAACCATGTTCTGCAGGAAATTCAATCAAAGTTACAAATAATTTGGAACATCAAAGTGAGCTCAACTTTTGTCATTGCTGTTAATTACATGATATCAAGATCAATGTGCCGTTATCACACGCTAATGATAGACAAAATTACTATTGTGCTCTTTGAGATTACATTATAGAACACATCTGGGTTCCTTTAAGCATGTTCAAAGTGGACAATCTCAGTATAATGTGTTCTTGATTTTGCAAAGTTAGATTAGCCTACTTCGCAACACTGGGAGGTGTGAATTGAGGACAGGGAGGTGCATGGGCCACAAGTGGTGGGCCAGCGATGTGCCCAATGGTTAGTCTTATTGAAAAAAGTGAGTGTTGCCCTGGCATCAATGCATTCCAGGCTGACTGATGGCCTTCCTAACTAAGAGACACTTCTGAATACCCAGAGTACTGTGTAAGCTTGTCTAATGTAGTTTCATGCTGTGCTTCATGGACAGGATTGCCCCAGGATAGCAGGACAGAAGCAAGGATGTTTTTTTGGAAGGTTTTTATTAATGTAACTGTGATTATTTGTACTTTATTTGCATTAGTTAATCAACTAGATAGCATTCATACAAGTTTTTGTCATCAAATATGGCAAGGCTTATGAATGTTTTAAAATATTTGTTAATTTGGTAAGTAGTGTTGTCGGATGTTTATTAGGTCATTTTGAATTTGACATTTATTACGGGGAAAATCATTCCACTAACGTGTTTATAAATCTTTTATTGCGGTGACCATGACTGCTTAAGTTTGACTGCTTTGACCCAAACTAGGGCCCTCTGTTACCCAACTGATAATGCCCAAAATGTTGTTGAAGAACATCAGAGAGATGTAGTTATGAACACATCAACATGCTTAATGACTCATCAATCTAAAATGTAGATAATAATAATAAAAAACTTGTTATTAAAGCCCATAATATACTTTTATTTGTTTTCGTTCATACATGTTTAGAAATATTTTCACAAAATGCAATTTTTACTGTAACTACAATTCGTGCTGATTTGAATTTTTGTTTCAGTGTACGTCTCCTTTAATTTTCACAGCGTGTTGTTATGATGTTTTATGTTACTGTAGCAATGGTTGTGACTTAATTAGACAGAATACAAATACATAGAGCCTTAGTGAGCCGCATTTTTTTTAATTAATACTGTTTTCAGGTCATGTAATCCATTTACACAGCACACCGAAGTTTAGAGATAATTTGAAGCATTTCTTGTGGAACCAATCCTTCTAAATAATTACTATATTTATTTAGAATGATGTCACATTAGGGTAAATCACATCTGATTTCCGTCTTTCTAGGAAAAGTAATTGGTTTTGTGTTTGGCTCTATATTATGAGAAGCTACATGTATTTTTACTGAAAGAAAACTTAGAATGGTAAAAAAATTGTCGGTGTTATCGGCAACTCAAAAACACAACAGGGCACCTCGTGCATTAAACACGGCCTTAGGATGAACTCATTAAAGATTATTTTTGCAATATTAAGGGAATATTTTGTATGTGCGTATCCTGAGCAATCAATTCTTTCCTAGCCCCTTGGTGACACTTTACACAGTAGGTAAAAAATTTTTAGAAGCAATCTTTTAGCATTCTAAGAAAACTTCCTATAGGGAAAAAAAAAATCTATATTCCATATGATTGGCAAACTATATATATCATTTTTATTGCCATCACAGATTTTCAGAGATTTAAAATGTATGTTTTGGCAGCAAAAACAATGAGCAGCAAATGTCTTGTGATTATTCCCACTGGTGATTCAAAAGGTTAACAGTATGGTGTAGAAATGGGGGGATGCTAAATAGAGAGGAGCAGCTGAACGCAGTGCTATTTTTTTGGTTTGGACAAATTGAGTATGACAATTTACCTTGAAAGTTCCTCGTGCCAATTCAAGTGTTATAAAAAACAAAAATGTACCTGTCATGTCTAATATAACATAGTATGACTTTGAAGAGTATAAATAATGAGTGCATACATTGTGTCCTTGGGTGAAACTGTGGAATCTCTTAATACCTGGTGTACAAAATAATCACAACATGTCTTTTAAGATAACAAGATTGCTCTCACTTTGAGTTGAATTTTTCTTTTTTGAATGGAGAATCTTAGGTAGATATATAGCTACACAATATTTTAGACAGCAATGTAATTGTGGTTGCAAAGGAAACATCCTAGCCGGTGCTTTTAGCTAGGTAGTATAGGAACGGAGTGACGTTACTCCGTGCCGATGCTGGTATGCTGGCAACTAAACCAGCGTGCTGACATCACTGACAAGATTTGTGTCCCAAGCAGAGCAAATCAAAGAACACTGCAGTGGTGTGGAGGAAGAGTGGAAGTGGGTGTTACTTGAAGAGCACTTAAATGCACTTGAAAATGCCTACCCATTAGGTGAAACGGGTTGTGCTTTGTATACTTGTTCCTATATTTGTGTAGCGGACCACAGGTAACCAGACTGGTTACCTCCGCTAATTGCTTCCCTCAGCCACTCTGGAACCACTTAAAGTATAACGACACCTATTCCCTCCAGGAACTGGACGAGACACAGCTCTGAGAGTACAACTCAATTTTATTGTGCCACACACGGCTTATATGCATAACCCCTTGCAAGGGGTTTTCCACACACACAAACAGGGGTTTCCATCCCAGGATCCACTGTACCTGGGGGCCAAGGCATGGGACAAGGGACAAAGGGACCTAGTCTCTTTGTCTCCCAGGTACAGAAAGCCCGCCACACATGGAAGAGGTTTTCTACACTAAACAACAGTGGTCTCCATCCCAGGATTTTCTGTGCCTGGGAGCACGGGCGTGGGAAATGGGACCTAGTCTTTTTGTCTCCTAGGCACAGAAAACCTGCCAAAGTAGCCAGTGCTCCAAAAGATTCCCCACCAACCTTAGGAACCCCCACACCAGCACATTTCCCCGACCAATCTCCATTCGTGAGGCTCCTGTGTGAACACCAGGTAAAAGGAAACTTCTCCTTTCGGGATACGAATGCTCCCCCAGGTTGGCGTTCGTCTATACCAAATGACGGCCACACAGGGTGGCACTTATTAATTACTTCACTTGCTGTTTCGCACTTAGGTTACTGGTGTGAATGTTCTAATTGATTGGTGTAAACATTTTAATGGGGTTACCGGGGTGGTTCGGGTGACGAATGGGCTCTGTTCGTATGGACGCTCCCGAACGGGAGAACAAGGCACAGAACACGAAATACAGGGGAAACACACACAATACCAGGGGAAAACATACGAATAAGCAGTGGTTCTGCCATAATTTTATGAAATCAAACCAAGATTTCATCTTTATATCCATAGGTGATTGTACTGCCCAGGAGCTACATCTAGAGCTAATAGATAGCTCCTCACACTGCAAGTGTATTTTCTTCTGTTTTTAATTTAGCAATTTGACAAACTGCACCATATATTTCTTCTCTCTTTTCCCACTACATGTCACTTGGAATTTGAGGACCCCTCCAAGATGCTTCTCCCAATTTTTCATGTCCTCTATTAATGTAAGGAAGACTGATTTTAAGGAGAGGTGGAATCTAATCGGTGTAATGAGAATGCAAATGTGAAACTACATGGAGGATATGAAAAGGTAAACAAGGGGAGATAATAGGAGAATTAAAGGAGAAAAATAAATACTAAAACTTCTATTTGCAGCAGCATGTAGATAAACAGCCTCATAGCTTCTATATTTGTTATGTGACTATTTTTCTTTTGTGTGTGTGTGTGTCTGTATGTTTGTCTATCTATCTATCGATCTGTCTCTCTGTCTATCTATTAGGATAACCATATTGGTGTGTAATAAAGATTCATTAGTTTCTATAAGTGTTTATTTATAATTTATTTGCAAGTTTTCACTTACGATTGCAGTACAAATACGAACACATTTCTTTTTACATACAGAGTACTTCACACATTCCCAATCTCTGTACTATAATCACTTCCATTCCTAGGTGATATTGCCTTCTCTCCTACCATTGTTGCAATACATTCTGTTCTATTTGGTCAAAAATAAAGTACTTTTCTCCTCTTAAACACTACATGAAACAATGGCAATTGTTTCCATGTTTCAGTCAGCTTTGATTCAAATCAAGTTAAACGATTTGGAATGGAAGTTGTATGGCACAGGATCTGAGAAATGTATCATTTGTACTGAATGAGGTCTTCTGGTAATCATTTCATATGAATTTTAAAATGATTTTAATTACCACTTACCAAATATTGTTTCAATATCTTTTATCACTTCCTTAGAGGGAAGTGTCTCGCAATTTAGTAAAAGTGGACCTGTCAGGTTACCTTTCCATCTGTTTGCCTTGCTGGGAGAATCCATCTTCATCTAATCTGCATGACATTTCACCCAACTAATGTGGTTCCTTTAAATCATGTGCAAATATAGGATCTGATCTCTAGAGGGGTACCTCCATAATAATGCATATCAGCATAACTGTTAGCAATGGTTTGGTCCTAATATTACACATACAGAAGATGTTTCTCTGTACTATGTATAATTGTCAATCTTCAATGGTGATAAAAATAACAGCATAGAAATTACTGATCTGTTTTCTTGACGTTTGGCAGAAATTATTTGAGGGGCTGTTAAGGGATAATATCAAGGAATGCATTTGAGCAATAAAATTACTAGCAGGAGTCTGTATGTATTTCATGAATGACAGATCATATCAAATAACCTTAGCTGAGAACATGTATAACATGTAGATTAGAAATTCAAAGTATTAAATCATGTAAAAGAATTCCACAGAAAATAGTGTAGACATTTAAGACATTGAAAGACGTTGAACTTAAAATAAAAAGATTGTTCTTAGATCGAAAACTAGTTAAAAGAAAGAATGCAGAAAGTCTGTGTTGATAGAAAACTCTTTGGATAGGAGGGTTCATGAACCTCTGTTCATGGGTTTTCTAGATAAGGCAAGTCAGTGAATGAACTTTGGTTGGCATTTTGCCTTGGTGACCAGAATTGCTTGTCCGATGTCCTGTTGGTTAACCAGTGAGGAAACTGTAGCTTGTGTTGTGTTCGCCGTGGTTGCGTTCCATTTTGCTGGAAGCACATTTTGTAGCTGTTAGCTTCAGGTTCATCATTAAATGCACTCATGGCTTGTGGAAGGTGCTATTTAAGCCAACCTTGACCTGGACTTTCTGTTTAGGAATTGGTCCTGCTACTTGGTGATTACTTGATCTTAAATTTCCTGTTTTTTTTGTCTTAGTTTCTTCTTTACAAGTTTGTGTTTTCTTTTCTGGCAATTGCCTATTACATTATCAGAAATGTTCCATTAGCCTTAATCCCAGACTCTGTATCATTATTCGCTATCAATATTATTCACATCTCTTAATAAATGTATAATTATTCTTCCAGGTTGCATTGAAAACAATCTTTATTTAAATTATTTTGAAGTAATAAAGCCATATTAACATGCTGTTTCTTTGCAGGAGAGAGTTGATCAAACCGAGAACCGGTAAGTAAAATACTGACAAATGCAAAGTAACGCATTTTGGAGACTGAAACAAACTATCAGGTAAGACTATAAATGGTTATGAGCTAGGGAAATTGTCGAATTTAAAACGTTTTAGAATAACTCTAAATGATAGACTTGGTTAAAATTTTTAGGATGTTACTTAACAGGTACACTAATCAGTTTGGATATAGTCGTCTTTATATTGTAATACTAACATTACTACTGATACGGTAAAAATCTGATTTCTGGGAAAGCAGAGAATTGCTCTGAATTGGCAGAATTAAAGGACTGATGCTTAAACTGAGGTTCTTGTTTCCCCTTCAACTTAAACTACTCTGTTATTATTATTTATCTATAATTATGGCTTTCATTCCAATCATAAATGAGCTTCCTTTGTACGTAGGCGATCTTGAGAGATTGCATCGAAAATGGTCCATCAATGTCAGTTACTTTATTTATAGAAGGTAAGCTGTTAATGGAAGGCAAATGGAAAATAACAAAATGAAAATAACGGGCTTACCACTAGCACACGGCAAATCTCCAATGTATTGGTGATCTGGGCACATTTAAAATTAAGTATTGACATTTATTGATCATTGACCAACTAGGAGGTACGGTATATTTAAGAGAATTTGAACACAAATTTGAATCATTGCTGTGGAGCAAAACTGATTAATTCTTCAAATGTAGTATATTTGTGTAGATAGAAAAAGGAATCTATAAATAGGCAGATATGTGAACGTTGAACCTTTAAAGGAACACTATAGGAACACAGGAAAGTGTATCTGCCTGAAGTGGCCTGGGTGGCATGCCCCTCTTGTTTTGCCGAATGCAGGAATGGCTTAAATGCAGGCTTTAAATGCCACATGTGGCTATAACACTGACAGCCACTAGAGGCACTTCTGCAGAAAGATCATCGGCGCAGAGCGGTATTTTGCCAAACATGCACACTAATATCCCAATGCCTATCGGAAAGCATTGGATTGGCTGAGATCATCATTAGTGATGATCTCAGCCAAGGAGGCATGGCCAGCCAAGGAGCAGTGTGGCATGGTATAAAAGGTAAGTAAAATAGCTTTTTCATCCTTGTAGTGTGGGGGGAGTCCTCTAAACAGTGACTTGGTATTCCGTTTATTAAACACTGGGGAATTAAATTAAAAAGATAGTCTTCTTTCAAGTTATCAAAATGGAACAATCACCATGAAAACAGTGGAATTTTCCTACGTATTGCTTCTCCCCAGTTTACCTAATCCTCAGTATATGTAAAATACACATCAGGATGTCTAAAAGTGTTTTTAATTATGTTTTTTTTTTTTTTTAAAGTAGTCAATCGACAGCAGAAAGGCAACATGCTAGGCCAGAACAAACTTAAAGATATTCTTCGAAATAACTGTTTCTTTAAATCTATATTGATCTAAATATTATGATTCCATCGGCATGTCCCCACAGTCAACTGTTTAGTTAATAAACCCATTAGGTTATATTTATTACATTATTACTCTAAACAAACAATCCGGATTAGATGCTCATGATTTCAATGTGGTGCAATTTTTCGCACCATTTAAACAATGAGAAGAGCTGAAATAATAATGGACATTATATCCGTTCCAGCTGTTTTAGTTTGGAAAAATTAGATGTGTTTAATGAGGTGAAAATGGGATTATATCCTACTGACCTTTTTTCAAATCAAAGTCAATATTGTTTAAAACATTTAAATGACTGTGTTTCAAAAAGGTTTAGTTTGAAATGTATAATGACAGATGGTTTCTGTCTCTTGGCATATCAAATATCTTTTATTTATATCTGTATGAAAATAATCACCATACAAAGATCTCGAAGGAGGAACTTGTAAATGATCTAAAAACGTAATTACCTTTCAGCTATATTGCCCTGGATTTCAGGAAATATGTGTGCATTTAGGCAGGAAACAGCAATGTAGCCAAATAACATGGATCTTAATCTTATATAGCAGTAATTTGTGAGCTGCATTGCATATGATATTCACCCACTTTTTAGCCTTATGGACCTTTATATACAAGAATCAGTCTGCTCTTTTAGCAAACAAGCAATGCGTCTTGTGTGTTCTATGCACTGGAGTAGCCACTTTATCACAGATAGCATGTAGAGAAGAACGGACAAGACACAGAAAGTTATATAACTAACAATTTTCAGAAGCAATGTGATCACAAGAAGTATACAGAGGCAAGTGTTACCATGGTACCTATAGATATAAAATTATATACAAATTATATAAAATGCAGTTAAAGCGTAAAGGAGCACTATAGGGTCAGGAACACAAACATGTATTCCCGACCCTGTAGGGTTAAAATCATCATCTAGCCCCCCTGTCCCCTTCATGCCTTCCTAAATATAGTAAAATCTTACTTGTATTCAAGTCTGCATCTGCTAACTTTGTCCCTGTTTCCTTTAGACCTGCCCACTGCCTGCTGACATCAGCAGAAGTTGTAGCCTGATCCAATCACAATGCTTCCCCATGGGATTGGCTGAGACTGACAAAGAGGCAGATCAGGGGCAGAGCCAGCACAATTCAAACACAGCCCTGGCCAATCAGCATCTCCTCATAGAGATGAATTGAATCAATTAATCTCTATGAGGAAAGTTCAGTGTCTGCATGCAGAGGGAGGAGACACTGAATGTTTGGATGCATTTTAGGCAGCCATGACCCAGGAAGGATCTCTAACAGCCTTTTGAGGAGTGGCCAGTGAAGTAATCACTAGGCTGTAATGTAAACACTGCATTTTCTCTGAAAAGACAGTGTTTACAGCAAAAAGCCTTACCTACCAGAACAAATTCAATAAGCTGTAGTTGTTCTGGTGACTATAGTGTCCCTTTAAGCAGTGCAGCTATCCCCCACACACTGGGGCTCTTCCAGAGAACAAGATGCATTGAGGAAGGGCTCTCCCTAAAACATCTATGTTTTGCTTGTTCTTCAAATAAATTTGAGGTAGTACTTTGTAAACTACTATTTTTTTTCTGTGTTTTGCTTAAATTATTAATTTACTGGGAGCACAAACACGACTATTTATTGAGAACACAAAAAAATGCATTCCCAATAAGACATGTGTTCCCAATAAGACAGCTGTTTATGTTATTCGGTGTACCTCGTCCCTTCTTTTTTAAATGAGTTGGTTGAGAATTATGGGAAATTTTATTTTCAGACATTTGGAGTGCCACATGTACCCATCATCCTTATATAAAAATGTACTCAGTGATCTTACTGTGATATATTTGGGCACCTCCACGCAAGTGATCGCTTTCTCGATATATATACACAGGACCTGTCTGATATCCATTACATAATAATAAATGTAGCTTTTCTCCAAGATTTAAGAATATGTAATATATTGAAAACGATGTGGCACTTGACATTGCGTTATTAATTGCTCTTGAATCTGAGACTAAACACTTTTCTCATTAAAACAGTAAAACGTGACACGCTAACGATTTTCCATTCAAACGTTAAATAGAACATTACTGCAAAAATATGTCATATCTGTTCCTATTTAACTGAAATATAAAAGACAATCGGGATTAAAACACATAGACTGAGTCGTCATAGGGTGTATGTGCCAAACCAGAATTGGTACATTTTTATCTTTGACATTATTGTTTATCAAAAGAATGAATGTCTATAGGAGAATTTGTTCCATGTATTCATCTAGACCCAATGCTCTATTTATTTTATTTGCTAAGCATATAAATATTAACATCTAGTGTCTAAGAATTGGATATCCCATAGAGCACACATTGCTCTTCCCCACTCTGGAGTGCATTAAATGTGACTTTCATAATTGAGCTTTCTAATTCTGGTAAAAGAGGAAGAAACATTCACCCCTCAGCGTGGGCGATGCACCCTTTAATCTCCAGGAAATGAGAAGAGTGAATCATGGTCCCCATTTTTTGCTCACAGCAATGCACACCTCTTACAGGTATCCAAATGTACAGCTCAATGTTCGTCATCATATAACGGCCGTTTAACAAAACAGGGTACTCACTCCTCAACAGGGATGGTCTGACCCAATAATTACTAAACATAAACCAAAAGTGTAAGCTCCTGCTCTTGATAAAACCATAGACATTGGCATCAAATTGGACATTAAAATCCAAAAGTGTTAAATTGCTACATCACCAAGTATAGAAACACCACAGCAATTCTAAGTTAAAATAGACAGATTTAGTCGATGTGTTTCATTTGCAAACGTTTTCAACAGATTGGCTCTTTTTTTAAACATGTAGAATTTGCTATCTTTGCTGAAATCTGCTGTCACACTTCGACACTTGCGATTTAGCAATTTAACGAGTCTAAATTTTTTAGTCCTCCATGCCCATTAATTTTTTTTTTATTTTTTTTTTTACAGTTTAAAGGTTCCTACTTTTAGGTTATTCACCTTTTTTGCCTCCAAACTCTGCAGGTCTTTGTGGGGTTCCTGGGAATTCCAAGTTGCCTGTTTGTTTTGCTCTTTGACCGTTAATTGGCACGTCATGTTCCTTGTAGAAATAGCTTATCGGTTACATGACAGTTAATTCTTTAGTAATTCCGCAGCCCTTTTCAAATAGCATTTTGGTTTCAATCATTTTTTTTTTGCCAATTGATAAATACACCGAATTAAGCCAAATTTATTCATCTATTTTTACAAATAATGTTACTATCATTTGACAATAGAACACTATAAGCCGGGAGGAAATCTTTCATTTTCGTATAATTATGATGAGTGCTGTACTGCATTTTATAATTTTTTCCATTCTTTTCATATGTTTTCTATCACATTCTCTCTTTTTTCACCTGCCAAGGGAGAACTCCTCTTTGTAATGCTATGTGACTAAGCAGGTTTAATAGATGTTATAAATTCTTTATTGTTACTGACCGCATAATATTGTTGTGCAATGCTTTGCCGGTCCCCCGTGGATGAACTGATCAATCTTGCACCATGATGTTCCCAGGATTGGAAATGAAATCCTTGTGGAGAAAAGGGAAATACATTAATGTTATTTATTTGTAACATAATAGACCTTTCTTTTTTTTTTTTTTTTTACTAAATAAAAAGTTTTGGGATTTGAAAACTGACTTGCATATATTAGGAAAAATAGCATATCTAACACCAATTTTGATTTTATAGTAACATGGGGATCTAGAACCCCTGTCTTTTGCGGTTATCTCAGTACAATACTTTATTAAACCATTGCACTATAGAAACCTTAGAAGGGTATATGTCCCACAGAGTAATTTAAAAAGGAACACTTCAAGCACTATAATCACTGGATCAGCAGGAGTGAATATATTGCCAAGAGTAACCAAGAGCCCAATGTAAGCAGCCAAACCGTTTTAGAAAACTGTAGAACCTAGCTAATGTAAACTCCTGCTTATGAGCTTTTGGCTCTCCATAAAAACTAGTGGAGGCAGATTTCGGCAGTTTGAGTAAATGAAACATTATCCTTTGCCAAATTATATATATTTGGAATTTGCATAGGAATAAAAAACAACTGGCACTTTATAACAATATACATGTTATCTAGAAACTACGAATACTACGAGTGATTTAAAAAAAATAAAATAATAATATCAAAGGCATGTATTTAGATTTGTATTTATATTTCAGCAAAATGTCAAAGGGAACAATCTATAAGGATATAAATATTGGACTGTGCTATACAGTATTGACCATGACTCCTTATTTAATAAAACTGGAGAGAGAAATATTCAAAACTTATCTCTAAACCTGTTACTGTGTACTTATATTCTCTTGGCACAATGTGAAGTCTTTGTAGCCTTGTGCATGCTGGCAATAAACACAGCAATTACCATGTGTGCATTTGGTAGGGTTCTCCACCAGCCTGCCAATCTTATCTTGGGGTATATTCTAGCCATCAGCAAAGCCGGATCACCCATAAGGTAGCTTAGGCGACCACTTAAGGTCGAGGATCAGTGAGGGGCCCAGTCAGTGGCAGAACTACTGCCGGTGCAGCAAGTGCGGATGCACTGGGGATCACGTGCTGAGTTGGCCCATTATGTGGCCCATGCACTCAGGGCCACCTCATATGCATTTGTTCACAGGGGCCCGGTTGTGTGCTGTGGCCCTTTATCAGCGTGATTGAGCCCCATTTACATTGGCAGACAGTGCTGGGAGGAAGTGAGTGTAGGCCAATTCCTTCCACCTAACATACATGGAAGGGTTAGAGAGGGGAGATATAATTTGGGGAGGGGGAGGGGGAAGAGGTGGGTAGAAAAATGAATGGAAGGGGTTAGAGGCTACTAATAGGAATGGAGGGGGGGGGGTGGAAGGGTACTAATAGGGATAGAAGGGTATCCTAATATGAATGGAGGGGGTGGGGGTACTAATATGAATGGAGGGGGGTAGGAGGGGGTATTAATATTAATGGAGGGGAGTACTAATATGAATGAAGGGGGTAAGGGGGCTAATAATATGACTAGAGGGGGTGGTGCTGTGGGGGGGTAGTAATATGAATAGGAGGGGGTAGTTATATGAACGGAACAGGTATGTGGGGGTAGTAATATGAACGGAAGGGGTATGGGGGGTAGTAATATGAATGGTAGGGGTATGGGGGGGTAGTAATATGAACGGTAGGGATATAGGGGGGTAGTAATATGAACGGTAGGGGTATGCGGGGGGTAGTAATATGAACAGAAGGGGTATGGGGGGGTAGTAATATGGCCGGAAGGGGTATGGGGGGGTAGTAATATGGCCGGAAGGGGTATGGGGGGGTAGTAATATGGCCGGTAGGGGTATGGGGGGTAGTAATATGGCCAGAAGGGGTATGGGGGTAGTAATATGAACGGAAGGGGTATGGGGGGTAGTAATATGAACGGAAGGGGTATGGGGGGGTAGTAATATGAACGGAAGGGATAGGGTAGTAATATGAATGGAAGGGGTAGAGGAGGTAGTAAGTGTCCCTAAATAGCAGTTAGGAAATGTGGTCACCCTAAGTCAGGGCATCCATTAACACGGGGCAAAAAGGGCAGCTGCCGGGCCCAGTTGCTCCTGGGGGGCCCAAGGCAGCTGCCTCTTGAGCCCCGCTGCCCACAATAATATGCTAAAAATGTTCCCTCTCAAATCCTGATCTGATTCAATCCTCCACTATTCGGCATCGCCACATATTGAAGGACTTTGTTTGCTCCTCCCGACCTCCCTTGCCCTCTGCGTACGCGCGTTCCATGATGTCACGACAACGCTAGGGTGAGCTCCGGTCTCCTACAACTGCAGAGCAGCGCCTCACGCTTTCAGCCCTGAACCCAGATCACTGCTGGTGTCTTCAGTACTGTAAGTACAAGAAGATATATTACTTGTTTTATGGGGGTTAGGAGGCTAGGTGGTTGGAGGGGAGACAATTAGGGACGGGTGGATAAAGGGGTTAACCAGGGATATCATACTGATTACATGGAATGCTCCCATCCAGCCAGGGATATCATTAGTACAGTACTATCTGCACATTGTTTCCCAAAAAAAATGATAGACATTTTTATTTCATACATTTGTGATGATTCTTTTTTTCCCTCTATATTCAAGTGACACTATAGTCACCAGAACCACAACGGCTAAACGTAGTAGTTTTGGTGTTTATAGCATGTCTCTGCAGGCTTTTTAAAGGACCACTCTAGGCACCCAGACCACTTCAGCTTAATGAATTGGTTTGGGTGCCAGGTCCAGCTAGGTTTAACCCTTTTTTATATAAACATAGCAGTTTCAGAGAAACTGCTATGTTTATATAAGGGTTAAGCCAGCTTCTAAATCCTCTAGTGGCTGTCTCACTGACAGCCGCTAGAGGCGCTTGCGTGATTCTCACTGTGAAAATCACAGTGAGAGCACGCAAGCGTTCATAGGAAAGCATTGTAAATGCTTTCCTATGCGACCGGCTGAATGTGCGCGCAGCTCTTGCCGCGCATTCAGCCGAAAGGGAGGATCGGAGGCAGAGAGGAGGAGGAGAGCTCCCCGCCCGGCGCTGGAATAAAGGTAAGTTTTAACCCTTTCCTCTGCCCAGAGCCGGGCGGGAGGGGGGCCCTGAGGGTGGGGGCACGAGTATGTTTTCCTGGCACTATAGTGGTCCTTTAATGTAAGCGCACTGCCTTTTCAGAAAAAGGCAGTATTTACATTACTGCCGAGGAATACCTTATCAGGCGGCCACTAGAGGTGCTTCCTAGTCCAGTGTTGCACAACGTGCAGCACTAGCATTCACGCTGAACACTCCTCATAGAAATGCATTGATTCAACGCATCTCTGTGAAGAGATGCTGATTGGTGCAGCGCAGTGTTTTGCCACGCATTGGGTTGGCTGATATATATTCAAACACTGTATATTCCTGTGCATTGTATTGATGAGGTGATCTGTAATATGCTCACAAACTGCACGTTCCTGTGAGTTATTTTGCTGTAGAGCTTGTGATACACTCACACACTGCACTTTCCCATGCATTTTATTGCTGAGGTGTTCTGTGATGTACTTGCACCTCACACATTACTGTCAGTTGTATTGCTGTGGAGCTATGCGATACACTGATATGCTTCACATTATATTATTTCACACACACACACACACACTTAAAATTTAACATTATTATTTTATTATTTACATAGCGCCATCAAATTCCGTAGCGCTGTACAATGGGATAAACAACTCCCAGTTTACTGAATAAGAATATACCCGGCGAGTAAGAATGCTATCCCCCCCAGATTTGTGGGGGTTCCTACGCCCATGACCAGACTCCCAAAATCTCAGCTGCAAACAGAAACCAAATCAGATTCCATTTCAGATAAATTAACTGTCTGTTCTGCAGAACCCCTTCACTGAGAAAGGGTAGTGATATTATTATTATTTATAAAGCGCCAACAAATTCCGCAGCGCTGTACAATGGGTGGACTAACAGGGACACGTATTTGTAACCAGATGAGTTAAGGATATTCTTATCACCAAGAGGAACTGGCACACCCTCCTCCTCTAGCAGAAAAAAAAGATCCAAAATTAGCAAGTTTGATGTTACAATTAGTGATATCACAGTTATTATCACACTTAATAGTACGGAAGCCTTAAAAAACCTTTTCCCAGTGATTTTTTTGTATATAACATTTTTATCTTTGCTGCTACAATGAGCAAGTTGGACTTTTCTGTTTGAATATATAATCTAAGGCAGGGATAGGCAACCTTTGGCACTCCAGATGTTGTGGACTACATCCCCCATAACGCTCTTACACCCATAATGCTGGCAAAGCATCATGGGAGGTGTAGTCCAAAACATTTGCAGTGCCGAAGGTTTCCTATGCCTGATCTAAGGAATATAACATAGTGGCATTCAGGTTTCTGTAAGTTAATTAGCAAAATCTGTGCTCTAACGTAAGATGGTTTGCATTAACATGAAGAGGGATACTCTGGCGGGATATTGGTAAGAAATATTATAATGAATGAAAATGTTTAGTCTTTCTGGCTGTACGAGGGATTATGTTTCAGCTCTAAAGCTTTACAGGCAGAGTGTGCTACCCTTCGATTTGCCATTACAGGAACGTAAGGCTTGGCACCGCTCCACATTAACGCAGCTAACAATACCTCATTATTCCAATAAATTAATAGAAATGAGAAGGAAATATGAACATACTTTATGGAAAGAGGCTTCACTTTGGCACAAGGCAAATGACGCGTTTTAATGAGATGTATGGAGACCTCTTCTTTTTTTTTTTTGTATGTCTACAAAATGTATACGTGCATTGTCTCAAACACAGAACGTTATTGTACCCGAACGTTTTCTGCAATCTGCGGTGGATTGACGAGACTAATTTCCTGTTCATGTAACAACATTCAGAAGATGCCGGTAAACGCAGCAGTCACATCCAAATCCAGAACATGTAATAGACACAGTGAATCAGCTGGTTTCAGGCCACTCCAATTTTCCAGCAACAGTTTAGCTTGATCTGGAAGTAATTTTCACAAGTTTAAAGTAAGAAAAAGCTGTATATTATATCACGTATCAATGGGTTTAATTCCTTCTCTCTCTCTCTCTGTAGCTCCCCTTATGTATATAATATGTCAGTGTCACACTGTGCCGTAAAGGTATTTCCTAGTGTTTTCTCCCACACGGTGTGTATTTTTTACATCTGAATATCTTGTGTAAGACAACATTAGATCAAATATTAGAAGGCATTAAAGTGGATTAATCACAAAAGTGCAGAATTATACGTTGCATGTTCCTTGTACGGGTAAATCCATTTATTAATGAAAATCACCAAATACGGAATCATATAAGTTGTAACTCAACAAAAGAAATATGCAGACATGGACACGAAGCTTAGTGGTTGTTGAAGTAAAGTTTGATGATCTAAGTGACCCTTACTGTGGCATGTTAGTTTGTGCTGGGTTTGTTGACACCAACATTTCAAAATCACCTACCACTCAACATCAGGGTCCCATGAAGCAGGACACTGGTCAGCAGGGGGTAAATGGAATGGACCAGTTATGCAAATCTAATCATTTGCCCCACCATATAGAGGGTGGTCTGCCACTAGAAGAATTGACAGGTCACCCTGGTGTGAAAGTACGCCAGGCTGTCTGCCAGGCAACTAAGTTAAGTCACAATGGGCAGACTGTGCAGTGAGCACTGTTTATCCTATGGATTTTGGGAGCAGGTTGGACAAGACCCTAAAATTGAGACTGTCCTACCAAAATCAGGAATGTTGGGAGGCATTTAATCACTATTGCATCTCTATTAGATTTATTTGAGAATGCTGAAAAAAAAATACAGCGAGGGGCAATTCTGCAGGTCAAAATAACAGCTCCTTACAAAAACCATATGAAGATAGGTTTATTTAATATTACAATGCATTGACCCTTGAAACAGATGGGTTACAGCAGTAGAAGACAACACTTCCTTGCATTCTTGTCAGCTAGCAGCAGGAAGAGAAGGCTACAGTGACATGTGGTCACCAAAACTGGATGTTTGCAGACTGTGCATATATCGCACAATTACGTGGAATATTTCTGCCTTGAGTTAATTTTACTAGTTGGAGGCAGTGGTATACAGTTATATAGTAACATAGGCAGAAGGCATCAAGTTCAGTTTTTTTGCACACTACTAAGAAAAACTCAATTAGAAAATGTAAATTTTGTCACAAATTGGGAAAGAATAAACATTTTCTCTGCTGTAGGCAAAATCTTCTTTCTTCAAGTCTAAATGGGTCACCTCTTGTCCTTTGTACAGTTCTGTTAAGTAAGAGGTTACCAGTTTGTGCCCTGTATATATTTGTATAATGTTATTATATCATACAATGTATAATGTTATCATATTTGATTTCTAAACTAAACACATTCCTGTTTTCTAGCTTTTTTCATAATATGTATCTTCCATCTCTCTTATTAATATTGTAGACCACCTCTGGAACGATTTTCTTTTGGGATGAGATGTAGTCAGAGATTTGCAGAATACACAAAGGCTCTGTATCGGTACTTGCCAGGGGCCGGCCAGGTTCCTCTGTTCGAGCCACGCGCAGTCCTGCTGCTGCACGAGCCGCATGCGGCTCATCCGACGGCTGGAACAGGAAGGCGGGCAGTGACCGCGAGAAGCGGTCACGTGTCCCGCCTGACTTAAAGGGACAGTGGGAGCCTAAATTGGAAAAGGCCTCCCATTGGTCCCTGTCATGCCACACTCCCCATACACTTACCTTTTGGGGGCGTGGATATGACAGGGGCCAATCAAAATAGACGTTTAGTTATATTTACTCACCTTTTTCCCTTAGTTCCTTGCCCTATCGTGGTTTCTGTTTCAGTTCCCTTTAGCGCTTGTTGTATTCAGTTGTGTTCCTTCGTACTTGACCTTGGCTTTGTTTTCTGACTACGTTATCTCTTTATCCTTATCTGTTCTATTTGCCAGCTTGCTGTTTACTGTGTACTAGACCCCGGCTAGTCCTAGTTTTCGCTGTCTCTTTGTGCCCCTGACCTCGGATCGTTCCTGACTCTGTACTTCTCCTATATACATCGAGTCCGGCCACTCTAAGGTCCTGTAGATCTATCTCCCCTCTGTGTGGTCTTCTGTTTAGCTGAATTCTGCGTGTTGGGGTATATTTTCGTTACAGGCTCTTGTAAAAGGGAATTAAAGGGAATAATAAATGTATATAAATATAAATATATATACAAGTCCCCTGCACTCATGTTTCAAGTATACCACTGCCGGGTGCAAAACCAGAGCTCCAAAAGATAAAGAATCCAATAAGGAAGGCTGCTCTCCAGACTTAAAACTTCAATTTATTATAACAGCTTAAAAATAACGACCAACTTTCGGTCCCGGCTCGGGACCTTCCTCAGTCCTTGTCCTGTTGTTTTGGACCCTAAAGAAGGTCCTGAGCGGGGACCTTGCTATTTTTAATCTGTTATAATAAATTGAAGTTTTAAGTCCGGAGAGCAGCCTTCCTTATTGGATTCTATATATATATATAGAGGCTTTCATACCCCATAAGGCTTTCATACCCCATACAGTAGCTTATTGTAAAAGGACAATATGACTACAAATGCTCTTTGGAATCCTCCTTTAATGAATACAGGATTTCACGAGACATGCAATAGATTTTCACGGAATACCACAGTGTGCTTTCTTAGAAGGTAAGTGATTCAAATACATATATAAATATAAAAAAATACAAAATGTAATAAAGTTACCAATAGCTAACGTTTGATTTGGTACTGGAATATGTCTGCCAAGAGACAGTAAAGATTTTATTGAGCATAATGTACACCCATCAAAATATCCTTCAAATATTCCTTACAGAAGTCCTGGACTCTAAACCCAAGAGACAAGGCAGAAATTGTTATGGAAGAAAAAGAAACAAAATAAGAAATATGCATTTTAGAGCGTTTTCCTGCATGTGATATTTGTTAATTTGTGAATTTCATCTCTTTTAATGCTATAACAGTCATAATGCTGGCAATGATCCTTGGGAGGGTAGGAAAGCTGGACATTACAAGGTCTTGTGTGAGTATGGGGGGACAGCTAGGGGAAGCTAGGTTCAGGATATATAAGTGAATGTTTTGCAGTTCTTACTTCAGCTATTTTAGTGCCATAATATTCCCAGAAACAGCTCCCTCCCTTTGATTTTGAATTGATTACCTATGATGTTATGTCGGTCTCTAACCGTTTTTTCTTGTCACAGCAGGCAGGGTGTGTTCTTGTCAATTGGGGTGGATCGGAACTAAATAGGTATGATGGTGTAGTGGTGCTCACCCCTCCCCGAATCTCAAAATTGTATGGACGTACCAACTAAGCTAAAGGCCAGCATTAAGGGGTCGATAAACCCGGAGATGTGGTTAAGGATTGGTAGGACGAGGCAGAGGAGTAGCACCCAGGGAATTGATAATTTATGGATTGTTAGTTATTGGCAAGGACGATGTTCTGGTATCTCTAGGTTATATTTTATACAGTTACAAGTAAATTATTGGTGAATGGTTAATGAATGCTGTGGCCTATTTTAGCCATATATATGTCTTGTGTCAATTATTGTGAAGGGTTCTGTGCTAGGTGTTCATTTGGTACCTTTACACAAGGGGAGATGTAGAAGTCCACAACATCCGGAGTGCCGAAGGTTGCCTACATCTGGGCTACAGACACAGAGTGTATGCTTACTTTATGATATTTAAATTATGCAGATAAAACTTTTCTCAAGCATTCACACAAAGAAAACAACTGTTTTTAATTTTTTACCTCTGGCTATGCAAAACATAATTTAATCTCACAATTGAAAAAGCCACTAAGACAAAAATTTGTATTATTGCTGTATATAAGACAAACATATTTTTGTTGTGTTTGCAAAGAAATAAAATACATGTTGGCAGACAGAATATTAGTTTGTGGATACCAACAAAAGCTTCCGTAAGAATTTAGAGAATGACTATATATTGCAGTGCCTAGCTCACTGGTGTATTTAGCCCAAGGCAAACTAGGCATTTGCCTTGGGCAGCACTAAAGAGGGGGCGACAAAAAATGCTGCCCCCAAAAGCCCAGTCCGACCTCCCTGACATGCGGCTGTGTTAGAATCAGCGGCGGAGAGGGAGCTGTGATCTCCCTGCTCTGCTCCCTCGCTTGCTGTTTACTGATGCCGCGGGAGCTGGAATATGGCGTCATATTCCAGCTCCCGGCATCTGTAGATGGCCCACAAGGGGTGAGGGAGCAGAGCAGAGCAGAGAGATCACAGCTCCCTTGCTGCAGCTAATTCTAACACAGTAGCATGTGTTTGTGTGTATGAGTGTATGTGTATGAGTATATATAAGTGTATGTGTGTGTATGTGTATATATGTGTGTATGAGTGTGTGTGTGTGTGTGCATGAGTGTATGTGTGTGTGTATGAGTGTATGTGTATGTGTGTATGAGTGTATGTGGGTGTGTACGAGTATATATGAGTGTATGTGTGTGTATGAGTGTATGTGTGTGTGTCTTGGTGTGTATGTGAGTGTTTGTCAAATCAGTGAGAGTCTGTAATTGAGTGTGTGTGTGACTATCAGTGTGTGTGTCAATGAGTGTCTGTCAGTGTTTGTGTGTCTGTCAGTGTGTGTGTGTGTGTGTCAGTGGCGTCTGTGTGTGTGTGACTGTCAGTGTGTATCTGCCAGTGTGTGTCAGTCAGTGAATGTGTGTGTGAAATCAGTGAGTCTGTGTCTGTCAGTGACATCTGAGTGTTTGTCATTGAGTGTGTGACTGTTCGTGTGTATCCGCCAGTGTGTGTCTGTCAGTGAATGTGTTTGTCAGAGTGTGTGCTTAAAGAGTGTGCACTATAGGCACCCAGACTACTTCAGCTCGTTGAATTGGTCTGGGTGCAGTGTACCAGTCCCTTTAACCCTGCAAGTGTAATTATTGCAGTTTCTAAAAAACTGCAATAATAACCTTAAGGGGTTAACTCCACCTCTAGTCTACCAAAGGGACTTCCAAAGGGTGGTTAGGCAGCCAAATGTCACCTAACTGATGCTGGACGTCCTCACGCTGTGCATGAGGACATCCTGTGTCTGCTAAATCCCCATAGGAAAGAATTGATACAATGCTTTCTTATGGGGAAGCCTAATGCAAGCACAGAGGAGGAGGAGCCTGACCCAGCACCGAGGGACAACAGCGCTAGATTTAGATAAGTGACTAAGGGGTTTTAACAACTTTAGTGCTGAGTGGGTGGTGGTGGGGCACAAGGGAGGGGCGCACTAAAGGGAACTATAGTGCCAGGAAAACAGCTATAGTATCCCTTTAAAAGGAGTAGGAAAAGGTGGAGTCTAAAGAGGAATGAGTGGGTCTTAATCAGGAGGAGGTGCTGCCTTGACAGGAAGGGGTGGGGTCAATTTAGATTAGGGTGGTGCCCAGGTTTAGTCATGCCTAAGGCAGCACAAAACCAAAATACACCACTGACCTATCTACTTTCACATTTCTCTCCCAATCACTGTCTCACACTTGAACTATTTGCAGAAATGACAGAACACAAAATGTATTAAAACAAATAATTAAAAACATTTACAAAACTCATCAAAATGCCTGTAAATGTACGTTGAAACCTATTACAAGTTAGTTAATATATGGTATTACGTCCCAGAATGACTAAATAAGATCTATCCCAATTATCCTAATGTCTGCTGGAGATGTAACCATGCACTAGGAATTTATGTCGGTGAAGGTGCAAGGTAATCAAAAGTATGTGACATTGGATATTTGCTCTCCTAGACAAAATGGGTGTTGCAAATTTACCAAAAAACACCACAAACGGCTCTATTATACTTATCATGGCCCAAAATCAGGGTGACCAAATCCACCATGTTTACAGGGACACATATTATTTTGTCATATATTCATGAAAAGGGTTGGCCTGCAGTATGTATAATGCAAATTCTGCAGGATTCTCCATTGCCTAATTACTTAATTGCAGTATTCTTCATTAACTAATTGCTTAATAGAGATGTCGCGAACATTAAATTTTCCGTTCGCGAACGACGAACGCGAATTTCCGTAAATGTTTGCGAACGGGCGAACCGGGCGAACCGCCATAGACTTCAATAGGCAGGCGAATTTTAAAACCCACAGGGACTCTTTCTGGCCACAATAGTGATGGAAAAGTTGTTTCAAGGGGACTAACACCTGGATTGTGGCATGCCGGAGGGGGATCCATGGCAAAACTCCCATGGAAAATTACATAGTTGATGCAGAGTCTGGTTTTAATCCATAAAGGGCATAAATCACCTAACATTCCTAAATTGTTTGGAATAACGTGCTTTAAAACATCAGGTATGATGTTGTATCGATCAGGTAGTGTAAGGGTTACGCCCGCTTCACAGTGACAGACCAAACTCCCCGTTTAACGCACCGCAAACAACCGCAAACAGTCCATTTGCACAACCGCAAACTCCCCATTTGCACAAGGTTGGATACCAAGCTAGCCATGTCCCGTTCCTTGTCCTCACTGATGTCATTGAGGGTCTCTTCCTCCACCCAGCCACGTACAACACCAGAGGGCCCCGAAAGGTGACAACAAGCCCCCTGGGACGCCTGCTGTGTTTGGTCTTCCACCTCCTCAAAGCCACCTTCCTCCTCTGACTCCTCTTCTTCAGACTCCTCTATCTGCGTTGCCTCTCTCTGCGTTATTATAAGGTGTGTTAAGTAGTACTATTCCTATCAGTTTTATCCCTGTTACGTCCCCTATCAGGGGACGTGTACGTGGCATCGATTTTAGGAACCGGGAGATGGAAAAAGATGCTTGGTCGGTCCTCCTACTTCAAATTTGGGGCACTGCGCATGCAATCTAATGTGCCACCAGATAGGAGTGGTGTGTTAAGTAGTACTATTCTTATCAGTTTAATCCCTGTTACGTCCCCTATCAGGGGACGTGTATATGGCATCGATTTTAGGAACCGGCAGATGGAAAAAGATGCTTGGTTGGTCCTCCTACTTCAAATTTGGGGCACTGCGCGTGTAATCCAATGTGCCACCAGATAGGAGTGGTGTGTTAAGTAGTACTATTCTTATCAGTTTAATCCCTGTTACGTCCCCTATCAGGGGATGTGTATATGGCATCGATTTTAGGAACCGGGAGATGGAAAAAGATGCTTGGTTGGTCCTCCTACTTCAAATTTGGGGCACTGCGCGTGAAATCTAATGTGCCACCAGATAGGAGTGGTGTGTTAAGTAGTACTATTCTTATCAGTTTAATCCCTGTTACGTCCCCCTCATCAGGCCTTTTTTAGTCAAATGTATCGCCCACTGTCAGTCCCTTCAGGATCCATCCATCATTCATCTTAATAAAGGTGAGGTAATCTAGACTGTTTTGACCTAGGAGACTTCTCTTCTCAGTGCCAATACCTCCTGCTGCACTGAAGGTCCTTTCTGACAGGACACTTGAAGCGGGGCAGGCCAGAAGTTCTATCGCAAATTGGGATAGCTAAGGCCACAGGTCAAGCCTGCACACCCAGTAGTCAAGGGGTTCATCGCTCCTCAGAGTGTCGATATCTGCAGTTAAGGTGAGGTAGTCTGCTACCTGTCGGTCGAGTCGTTCTCTGAGGGTGGACCCCGAAGGGCTGTGGCGATGCATAGGACTTAAAAAGGTCCGCACGTCCTCCATCAACAACACGTCTTTAAAGCGTCCTGTCCTTGCCGACGTGGTCGTGGGAGGAGGAGGATGACTTCCACCTCTCCCTCTGTTAGATTCACGTTGTGCTGTGACATCACCCTTATACGCTGTGTAAAGCATACTTTTTAATTCATTTTGCAAATGCTGCATCCTTTCCTTGTTGTAATTCAGTAACATTTCCGCCACTTTCTGCTTATACTGGGGGTCTAGTAGCGTGGACACCCAGTACAGGTCGTTCTCCTTCAGCCTTTTTATACGAGGGTCCCTCAACAG
Source organism: Pelobates fuscus (assembly GCF_036172605.1). Classification (NCBI taxonomy): domain Eukaryota; kingdom Metazoa; phylum Chordata; class Amphibia; order Anura; family Pelobatidae; genus Pelobates; species Pelobates fuscus. The sequence continues at coordinate 37,885,642 of NC_086320.1, forward strand.
GCACGACAGCATGAAAGACCCCATTTGCACAAGGTTGGATGCCAAGCTACTCATGTCCCGTTCCTCGTCCTCAGTGATCTCACTGAAGGTATGTTCTTCCCCCCAGCCACGTACAACACCACGGGTACCAGATGGGTGACAACGAGCACCCTGGGATGCCTGTTGTGGTTGGTCTTCCTCCTCCTCCTCAAAGCCACATTCCTCCTCTGACTCCTCTTCCTCACAATCCTCTTCCAGCGTTGCCGCAGGTCCAGCAAGCGATGCTGATAAGGCTGTTTCTGGTGGTGATGGTGACCACAACTCTTCCTATTCCTCTTCACGCTCATCGACAGACTGATCCAGCCCTCTTCGCAGGGCATGCTCCAGGAAGAAAACAAATGGTATGATATCGCTGATGGTGCCTTCGGTGCAACTGACTAGGTTTGTCACCTCCTCAAAAGGACGCATGAGCCTACAGGCATTGCGCATGAGCGTCCAGAAATGTGGCAAAAAAAATCCCAGCTCCGCAGGGGCTGTCCTAGCACCCCGGTCATACAAATAGTCATTAACGGCCTTTTCTTGTTGGAGCAGGCGGTTAAACATTAGGAGTGTTGAATTCCAATGTGTCGGGCTGTCGCAAATCAAGCGCCTCACTGGCATGTTGTTTCGCCGCTGGATATCTGAAAAGTGCGCCATGGCCGTGTAGGAACGCCTGAAATGGACACACACCTTCCTGGCCTGCTTCAGGACGTCCTGTAAGCCTGGGTACTTATGCACAAAGCATTGTACGATCAGATTACACACATGTGCCATGCACGGCACATGTGTCAACTTGCCCAAATGCAATGCCGCCAACAAATTTCTTCCGTTGTCACAAACCACTTTGCCGATCTCCAGCTAATGCGGAGTCAGCCACTGATCCACCTGTGCATTCAGGGTGGACAGGAGTGCTGGTCCGGTGTGACTCTCTGCTTTCAGGCAAGTCAACCCCAAGACGGCGTTACACTGCCGTATCCGGGATGTGGAACAGTACCTGGGGAGCTGGGGGGGTGCCGTTGATGTGGAGCAAGACGCAGCAGCAGAAGAGGACTCAGCCAAGGAGGTTATGGAAGAGGATGGAGTAGGAGGAGTAGAGGAGGTGGCAGCAGGAGTAGAGGCGGTGTCACCAACTCCTCTGCAGAGCCACGCATTCCATGCTTGGCAGCCGTCAGCTGGTTTACCCAATGCGCAGTGTAGGTGATATACCTGCCCTGACCATGCTTTGCAGACCAGGTATCAGTGGTCAGATGGACCCTTGTCCCAACACTGTGTGCCAGACATGCCATTACTTCCTTTTCCACAATTGAGTACAGGTTGGGGATTGCCTTTTGTGCAAAGAAATTTCGGCCGGGTACCTTCCACTGCAGGTGTCCCAATAGCTACAATTTTTTGGAACGCCTCAGACTCCACCAGCTTGTATGGTAAAAGCTGGTGGGCTAAGAGTTCAGACAAGCCAGCTGTCAGATGCCGGGCAAGGGGGTGACTTTGTGACATTGGCTTCTTACGCTCAAACATGTCCTTGACAGACACCTGACTGTGGGCAGATGAGCAGGAACTGCTCAAGGCGAGAGACGGATGTGGCGGATGGTTGAGAGGGGGTAAGGAGGACAGCAGTGGTTGACATGGCTGAAGATGCTGGACCAGGAGGAGGATGGCGGCTTTGAGTTTGTGTGCTGCTTGTACTCATGTGTTGATCCCATAGGTCTTTGTGATGTGCGATCATGTGCCTTCGCAAAGCAGTTGTACCTAGGTGGGTGTTGGACTTCCCATGACTCAGTTTCTTTTGCCACAGGTTGCAAATGGCATCGCTGTTGTCAGAGGCAGACACACAAAAAAATGCCACACTGCTGAACTCTGCAATGACGGCATTCTGGTGGTGGACACAGCTGGCGTTGATTGGCGTGCTGTCTGGCTGACCCCGGGTGCCGATGCATGCTGTCTGACTGTGCCACTAGCTCCTTGCAACGACCTCCCCCTGCTTCCAACTCGTGTCCTCCTCCTCTCTGTCTCCCCATCTGAACTTTCCCCCTGTTCTTCTTCTCTTCTAGTGGGCACCCACGTGACATCCACGGACGCATCGTCATCATCAACCGCTTCACTTGTATCTGACAACTCAGCAAAGAAAGCAGCAGCGGGTACAACATGATCATCATCACACCATACGTCCATGTGTGTAATGCTGCCTGACTGAGACATATCCCTGTTATCTACATCCTCTGGCAATAATGGTTGCGCATCACTCATTTCTTCCAACTGATGTGTAAATAACTCCTCTGACAGATCAAGTGAAGCGGCTGTGGTGCTAGTGTTGGTGGTGGCGGTAGGCGGGCGAGTGGTAACTTGAGAGGTGCCCGAAGCTAAGCTGGAGGAGGATGGTGCGTCAAGGTTCCGAGCAGAAGCTGTAGAAGATTGGGTGTCCTGTGTTAGCCAGTCAACTATGTCCTCAGAACTTTTCGAGTTCAGGGTACGTGGCCTCTATACACTGGGCATTATTCTAGGGCCAAAGGGAATCACAGCACCACGACCACGACGGCCCCTGCGGGGTGGCCTGCCTCTGCCTGTCATTTTTTTTTTTGATTAGTGGTACTATGCGTGCAAGCTACTGTGACAACAGATATGAGTGGCACTGTGCACTGGCAGAAGTTGGCAGAGTAGACGCTGTAGGCCTGACATACACGCTTGCAACGAACTGCTATTCAATCTATTACAGTCAAAATTTTATTATTTTTTTTTAAATGTACACTACTGTTACACCAGATATGAGTTGCACTGGTGTGACACTGTGCCCTGGCAGGCCCCGAAACGCAAACGTGTGAAGGAAACTGACTGCTATTATTTCACAGTCAAATTTCTAGTTTTCTTTTTTTAATTTACACTACTTTTACACCAGATATGAGTTGCACTGGTGTGACACTGTGCCCTGCCAGGCCCTGAAACGCACACGCGTGAAGGAAACTGACTGCTATTATTTCACAGTCAAAAAAGTGTTGTTTTTTTTAAATGTACACTACTGTTACACCAGATATGAGTTGCACTGGTGTGACATTGTGCCCTGGCAGGCCCTGAAACGCACAAGTGTGAAGGAAACTGACTGCTATTATTTCACAGTCAAATTTCTAATTTTTTTTAAATGTACACTACAGTTACACCAGATATGAGTTGCACTGGTGTGACACTGTGCCCTGGCAGGCCCTGAAACGCACACGTGTGAAGGAAACTGACTGCTATTATATTACAGTTTTTTTTTTTTTTTTTAAATGCAAGCTATTGTGACACCAGATATGAGTGGTGGCACTGGGCAAGTGGGCACAGTATACGCTGTGAGCCTGACACACACGCTGGCAGGCAGGCAACTGCAATTAGATTACACAGGAAAAAAAAAAAAGCAGACTAATGTTCTAGCCCTAAAAAGGGCTTTTGGGGTGCTGTCCTTACAGCAGAGATCAGATGAGGCCTTCAGGACTGTAGTGGACACTAAATACACTAGCCTAGCTATCGATTTCCCTATTAAAGCAGCAGCAGCTACACTGTCCCTCCCCTCACTAAGAATGCAGCTTCCGAATGAATCTAAATGGGATGCTGTCCAGGAGGTGGGAGGGTCTGGGATGGAGGGTCTGCTGCTGATTGGCTGGAATGTGTCTGCTGACTGAGAGGTACAGGGTCAAGGTTTACTCAATGAGACGAATAGGGGGCGGACCGAACATCGCATATGTTCGCCCGCCATGGCGAACGCGAACAAGCTATGTTCACCGGGAACTATTCGCCAGCGAACTATTCGGGACATCTCTATTGCTTAATCTTATGTACCTTCTTCTGAATTCTACATATTACTGGGCTACACTTTCCACGTGCTGCCCATCAATATGTATACATGATATGTGTTTTAGAAAACATGGTGGGTCTGGTCACCCTGCCCAAAGTGGGAAAATTAAATCAAGTTCTAATTATTCACTGTTTTTTTGCAGTTAAGGTTCTAATAACTTGAGATTGAAAAGATACTGAGGCCCTCACCTGGGTTTAAGTCAAAAATCAACTTTCTACGCAACCAACTATGGAAAAACTTTATTAGAATAACTGCTACTTTCTCTAGGAAGCTAAGTAATATAGACAGTTGGATTAAAAGATTAAAACAATGGTCACCATAACCCTGTGCAGGAGGCCAAAGCAATTATCGGTATCTATATATAACCAAGATCATTTAGAAATTAGCGTGAGCTCTATCTGCTTTTTTTTTGTTCTGTTTATTTCTTATAATGCAATTTTTTTAAATTAGTTTCAATATAATGATTTTTAGGTAATATTTATTATCTTTTATTTATTATCTGTTGCATTGTATTTGTTATCATCCCTAGTTTTGTTTTTTTCTGTTGTTTTGTACAAAAATTTTAGAACATCTTTAAATAAAGAATATTAAATTAAAACAAATCTGAAAATGTATATTTTGTTTAAACGATGAAAAAAAATAATGATATTATTTTGACATTTTTACATCTATTTAATTTGGAAGCAAATTACTTATGTTGGTGGGCAAAACAAAACTGGGGCAAAAAGCTCCCCCCTCTCCCCCCTGCTGGATTACAGGTAAGAATTTGGACACAACAATATAAATGGACTTCAAAACACTCCAGCATTACATATTGTAACGTTTTCTATTTTTTTTAAATGTATTTACTTGTAACACTGGTTTCTTTAAACAAAGTTTATTCACCCAAAACAAAACTGTCGTTGATGTGAAACCAAATAGCAAAACGGAGACAAATTGATGAGCTGTGACTATAGGTAAGGCTAGTGACTAGAAAAACAGCTCTTGGAAAATTTGTAAATATTACTTTTGTATTTCAAGCATTTCAGTTTCCTGTTAGGTAAAGGGGGTCTTGAAAATATCTCCCTGACTTTATTTATGGTTACTACTAGCTGTTATTTTTTTCTTATTTTTAATTAAGTAATATTGACAAAGAGTACTGAACATTAATATGTGTTTAGACGTTACACATGTGGTACTGGGAAGATACACTTATTTGTCACTATTTATTGCGAGCGGTAATTGTTTGTCACTTGTATTATAGAGATGGTTTAATTAGACAGTACATTAGGATGTTTACTGACTGGTGAGAACCATTTGTATAACAACACAGAGACATTTACAATTGTACTCTGTTATCTGGAAGACTAGATTTTTAAAGTGGAGTGGCTATTGAAGAATTTGAATCCTTCCAAAGAAAGGTCCAGGAGCACAAGCCATAACGTTTGCAGCTTTAAAGGACCCAAACTACAGGACAATGTTTCCACTCCATAACGGAATCTTCTTCAAGTCACTTGAAAAAGATTCTGTTATGGAGTCGACACATTGTCCTCTAGCCCGTGGATCCCACACTAATTTCAACATGGAATGTCATGTTTGTCTCCAATGTTGGAATTAATGTGAACGGTATCACAGTTGGCATGTTTGTCTCCCATGTTGGAATTAGTGTGGGACCCACCAAAATTGGGGTACTGCGACGTAGTGGTGGCTTTACAAAATATTTGCTTGTCAAGATAGGTGTTTTAAATGACCCTGTAAAATTAAAAACTTTTTTTGTGTGTGGGGTTTCATAATCTGTATTTTGTACATATTCTGGTCTTAACAGCAGCACCACTGCTTTATTATTATTATTATTATTATTATAAAAACAAAGAATGTTACCTGCACACTGGCCTAAATCCTTATGTACATTTAAACAAAATGGAGGCTCTTTAGTTTTATTCCAATGGCCATTTGAATATAAGCTCACCTGCCATGTCAAGGCAAGCCCCAAAAGGTGAGTCCCATACACAACTCTTTCAAGGATCTTGGATGCAAAAGGCAGTAGCGAGATAGGACATACTTAGAAATGCATGTTCTAGGTTGCCCCCATTTCCCCTTCTTCTTTGTATATATTTAGCAGCATTATTAATATATTATTATTATTACATTATTATATGTTTATAAATATGTGATCATTTTTCCATGATCACACCTTTTGTAAATGAGCTTTTGACACAAATACAAATATATATATATATATATATATATATATATATATATATATATATAAATATATATATATATATATATTTTAAAGTTATTTTAAAATATTTATGTATACTTTTTTTATAGGATATCCAAAATAGATTAAACCAAACCAAAATAAATCAAAGTCATATACTGTAAAAATACTAGTATGTCCAGTACCTTACTGGTAATACCACCACATATGTGATACATTTCTGCAATTTTGTTGTAGTAGAGTGGCTTTTAACATATGACAATATGCGTTATTTCGCACATGCTATTTTTTCATTAATCTAAGGCAAGCGAAAAAACGAAGTACAGCTCAGTAACCCATTATATCACAGTAAGACTAGTTTTATTTTATTTGCTCCTAAGTTATACACCGGAGGTTGAGTTACTTTGAAGTTCAAAATCATTCTTCAGGAAATCAGACTTTCTCAACCTCTTAGGAACTACAGTAATATTTCAGTAAGTCACACCATTAGGAATCCTGTGGGAAAAGAGAACGGTGAAGTCGAAAGTCTTTCAAATTCTGGCACACAGAGGACATAGCTGGATGACTACAACACGCTCAGTTTCCATTTGTTATTTTTTTGGTAACCTGACTTTGGCTCAGGAAAAGGAAATCCTTATATTTAATTGAAGCCAATCAGTCAGAGGTCAAGGGGTTATTTGCTACAGGAAGAAGAAAGGATAAAACAATGAAAGGTAACAGCTTTAATTTATTTGATCGCATAGCAAGGTTTGTAAGGGCAAACCTACCTGGCAGAATAAATTGGATCTGCAACAGACAAGAGGTATCTGAGCTTTGGCAGAAACGTTACAGTTGTGATGTTGAGAAAGTCTTCTTCTCCCCTTTATCAACCAATATTAACCTTCTATTGCCCCTCTGGGGGTTGAAGGGTTGAACAAACTTCCCAAATACTATGAAACATGGGATTTCAAGCAGGTTTGAAATGATCTAAAATGAAGGGATTCTCTGGAGAATTTGATGCTCAGAGGACTTCTCTTGTCTGTCATTATGATACTGCATTAACTAGCTAGTATTGGAAAGGAAAAGATCGCAATCTAAAAATATATGTTTTAAGATATAAATAATTCACATCGGTGGTTTTAAAGCTGGATGGATCGAAATACATTGTATAGATGTGTATGAACTACCAAACACCATAAAACCCTCAAATACCAGTAATAATAAGATTAAACACTGTTTAGCTTTTCAACTTTTTTTTACAAAAGGAAAACGTTTAAATTGCAGCATAAGCTGACTGATTTAAAACTAGTATGTACCCCTGCAGATACTCTCTAAAAAAAATAGCAAAATACAGGTACTAAAAAAAAAAGAATGAATGCATTTTTATAAGTTTTCGACTAAATAATTAGCTGTGTTTTTGCTTGCTCAAGTTTGTGAACCCTCCCACCCCCCTGAAAAACAAACAACTAAAAGCCGATAAAGATTCTGCAGCATTCATCCTCTTAACCCTGCGTCTTCTGTCCACTTTCTCCATTTCAAATTGCCTTCTTTTTGCTGGTTATTTGAAATATAATTCCATTTATTGAAATTTTTTTGTACACCAGGCTAACTAGGAAGAGGAAATTGTTCAATCATGACTTACTGTTTCACAGGGGTATAAATATGAGGTAACACAAATGCCAAATCCCATTAGCCATTCATTGCAGTGAATAAGACCAATGGATATAGATGTGATGTGCAGCAAAAGGTTGTTGAACTTCACAACATGGGAAGCGGTTATAAGAAAATAGCAAAAGCATTGAAAAAGCGCATTTCCATCATCAGGGCAATAATTAGGAAGTTCCAGTCAACTGTAAATGTTATGAACTTGGTAGAGAATGTGAGTCTACATTATCTTTACACAGTGTGGACAGAATGGCTTGAGTGGCAAAAAAAATCTCCAAGGATCACAACTGGTGAATAGCAGAACTTGATTGAACTGCAGAAGAATTGCGTCTTGGTGCCAGAAAGTCTACAAATCTACAATACGATGTCACTACATCAGCACAAGTTGTTTGGAAGGGTTTCAAGAACAAAGTCACGCATCTTCAGTTTGCCAGACACTACTGGAACTTCAAATGGGATTGAGTTCTATGGTCAGATGAAACAAAAATAGAGCTTTTTGGCAATAAACACTAGAGGTGGGTTTGGCACACACACACAGAGGTGGTGGTGGCTATTTAATGTTTTTGGGCTGTTTGTCTGCCCATTTTCTTATCATGGACTTTATCAAATATCGGCAGATATTAAATGAACACCTAACTAACTCTTCCAGAAAGCTTAAAATGGGACTTGGTTAATTCTTTCACTAGGTTTACTGACCACAAAATCAAGGTACTGCCATGGCCATCCCAATCACGTGACTTGAACCCTACAGAAAACCTGTGGGATGAACTAGAGGAGAGTCTACTAGCCCCAACCTCGACATTTGAAGGATCTGGAGAGTTCCCTGTATGAAGGAATGGTCCCAGTTTTCCTTTGTATTCTCCAACCTCATCATAGATTACAGGAGACAACTCCGATCTGTTATCTTGGCAAAAGGAGATAGCACAAAGTATTGACTAAAAGGGTGCCAATAATTGTGTCACACATATATATCTAACAAATATGTTTTATCTGGATATACCTGTGTTGTGTTTGCAATTGTTTGATATCCATGAGAGCAGAGCATTTTTCACAGCCTTCACAACCTTCTTTGGTCATATTTACCAAGAGTGTCAATATTAGTGGAGGGCACTGTATATCACATACCTATTTATACACATATATTGATATATGCTATTCTTTATGGACAAAACCCAAAGAATGGCAGATTATGCCATTTTATTACAGTTTTTACACCTAGCTCATTCAAGGTTGGCATTTTCATGGACATGCTAGCATTTATGTCTTGCAGATACACCTTGAAACTAGCTTTTATATGAAAGAGAATTATTTTAAAGAAATATGGTAAGTCTAGAGATCAAGAGCACCCAAACTGCAACCACAGGATTTTCCCCTGCAACCGTATTTCACATAGAAAAAAAACATAGAAATAAAACTGCAATTTTATCCGCTCAGACCTCTTAAATTTATGACAAGACCAGAAGCTGTCCGGGTTTTTCCGTCTTGTCTGTGCTGTGTGGCGTCAATGCCCAGTGTCTATTTTAATGATAAATTTACACTGCAACTTAAATCATCATTATGCCAGGCCCATAGCATTGCACCATTATTATTTCAAAAAGGGAAATTGCATTTTTAAACACAATTGAAAAATACACTATATAGAGTATGCATAAAAAGGACATAGGGTTTTATCACAGATAGCACCGGCAAACTGTTTGGGGATAGAGAAGGCACAGGACTCTTAAAGTCCCACTTACATTCCCCCCCTCAGTTATTGTATTGTGGACTGGATGGGGCTGATGCTAATCTGACAATGACTAAATCTCATCTCCTCTGTTTTTTTTTATTTATTTTTTTAAATAATATTCATCATCCATAATTAACTCTCCAAGTCATTCAGTCACATTAAGATGTTTCACCCCCAATCCATCCAGTCCACACTATAATGCTGATGTCACTGAATGAAAATGAATGATGAGCATTATTTTTAACAAAAAACAAAGAAACATGGGAGAAAATATAAAAAAAAAAAAAATCATGTTGGGCATTACTAATTAGCAAATACGTTACAGAGTCCCTTTAAAGGAACACTATAGTGTTAGGAATACAAACCTGTCCCTTCCCCTCCATTTGCAGTAATATATATATATATACCGTATATACTCGAGTATAAGCCGACCCGAATATAAGCCGAGGCCCCTAATTTTTCCCCAAAAAACTGGGAAAACTTATTGACTCGAGTATAAGACTAGGGTGGGAAATGCAGCAGCTACTGGTAAATTTCTAAATAAAATTAGATCCTAAAAAAAATATATTAATTGAATATTTATTTACAGTGTGTGTATAATGAATGCAGTGTGTGCGTATGAGTGCAGCGTGTGTGTGTATGAGTGCAGCGTGTGTGTATGAGTGCAGTGTGTGTATGAGTGCAGCGTGTGTGTGTATGAGTGCAGCGTGTGTATGAGTGCAGCGTGTGTATGAGTGCAGTGTGTGTGTGTGTGAATGCAGTGTGTGTGTGTGTGAATGCAGTGTGTGTGTGTATGAATGCAGTGTGTGTGAGTGCAGTGTGTGTGTATGAGTGCAGAGTGTGTATGAATGCAGTGTGTGTATGAATGCAGTGTGTGCAGGGCCGGTGCAAGGATATTTGCCCCCCCCATATGTCCTGACCTCCCCTCCTCCTCCCTCAGTGGTCCTTACCTCCCCACCCCCGTGTTCCTTCACCCCCCTCCCCCAGTGGTCCTGACTCACCCCTCCCCTAGTGGTCCTTACTTCCCCCTCCCCTCCCCTAGTGGTCCTTACTTCCCCCTCCCCTTCCCTAGTGGTCCTTATCCCCCCCTCCCTCCCCTAGTGGTCCTTATCCCCCCCCTCCCTCCCATAGTGGTCCTTATCCCCCTCCCTCCCATAGTGGTCCTTATCCCCCCCCTCCCTTCCTCCCATAGTGGTCCTTATCCCCCCCTCCCTCCCATAGTGTTCCTTTTCTCCCCCCCTCCCTCCCATAGTGGTCCTTATCCCACCCCCTCCCTCCGATAGTGGTCCTTATCCCCCCCTCCCTTCCATAGTGGTATAGTGGTCCTTATCCCCCCCCCCCCTCCCATAGTGGTCCTTATCCCCCCCTTCCCTCCCATAGTGGTCCTTATCCCCCCCTCCCTCCCATAGTGGTCCTTATCCCCCCCCCTCCCTCCCATAGTGGTCCTTATCCCCCCCCCTCCCTCCCATAGCGGTCCTTATACCCCCCTCCCTCCCATAGTGGTCCTTATCCCACCCCCTCCCTCCAATAGTGGTCCTTATCCCCCCCTCCCTCCCATAGTGGTCCTTATACCCCCCCCCTCCCTCCCATAGTGGTCCTTATCCCACCCCCTCCCTCCCATAGTGGTCCTTATACCCCCCCCCTCCCACAGTGGTCCTTATACCCCCTTTTTTTATTTATTTTTTTATTATTATTATTTTATTTTTTTTATTATTATTTCTTATTTTATTTTTTTTTCGTCCCCCCTCCCTGCTTGATACATGGCAGGGAGGGGGGCTCTCCTTCCCTGGTGGTCCAGTGGCAGTTCAGTGGGGGGAGAGGGGGGCTGGCAGAGCTGTACTTACCTCTCCTGCAGCTCCTGTCAGCTCTCTCCTCCTCCGCGCGGTCTGTGCAGCTCCCTCTGTCAGCTCCCAGTGTAAGTCTCGCGAGAGCCGCGGCTCTCGCGAGACTTACACTGGGAGCTGACCGAGGTGCTGCACGGACGGCGCAGAGGAGGAGAGAGCTGACAGGAGCTGCAGGAAAGGTAAGTACAGCTCTGCCAGCCCCCCTCTCCCCCCAGTCTGTATTATGGCAATGCAAATTGCCATAATACAGACTATGACTCGAGTATAAGCCGAGTTGGGGTTTTTCAGCCCAAAAAATGGGCTGAAAAACTCGGCTTATACTCGAGTATATACGGTAAAAGAAACCAAGAGGGCTGCACTCACCTGAACATGCATACATTATAGGGTGCTGCTGGGGCCTAAATATACAAAATACAGTTCGCTGGATTCTGTATTTTGTATATTTTGGCCCCAGCAGCACCCTATAATGTATGCATGTTCAGGTGAGTGCAGCCCTCTTGGTTTCTTTTATATATTTGGGAGTCCCAGGCCAACTCCTTGGTTTTGCAACACTCCCTGTTACAGGTGCCTCATTCCAGGACCCTATTTAGCCTTGACTTGCAGAGAGTCCCAGTAAGGAAGTATTTCCCAAGTAAGTGGATTAATCTCATAAGAGCAAGCATTAGGCTGCTAGTAGGATAGGACCTGCCGAATATGTATGTATGATCATATAATGTAACTAAATCCGCATCATTTTTTGCCTAGGTGAGGTGTTTTTAAATAAAACTATTACAATCTCTAATTTTAAATCACTGTTTAGTTAATAAGCGAGTGCGCTGGATTCTGTATTTTATATTTATATATATATATATGATTAAATCCCCTTTTTCCAGAGCTGAGACTCCCTTGGTCCTGCTTGCCACTCTGCCTCCTGCAATGTCAGGGAGGAGTCATGGCTTCCTCCAGTAATGGTCAAATCTACGAGGGATCTAATGCTTATGTGTGGATAGCTACATGCGACCATCCAAGCTTCCCTATAGGAAAACATTGTATGCAATACTTTCCTAGGAGCTTCCATGTGACATGACCAAGTTTTACTCGGTTGTTGCAGTGGAAGCGATTGTAGCAAATAACCCTGACATTAATTAATTAATTAACGCTCCTTCGAAATACCAGTAGAGGTGATTTATTCTAGTGTTTCTGGGTACATTGCTTGGATGACGGTTTGTTGCTCACAACCAAACTCGTGGTCTGTAGGAAAGAGATTTACTTGACTGAGCTCCTACCATGCCTTTCCTTTGCTAACTCATAACCTGCCCTTTGCCTCTCTTCCTACCCATTCTACCCTCTCCTCCAGCTCCGACACTGCCTTATTTCTGTCCCACAAGATTTTCTAAGTGTATAATATACACTATCATTTTGACTTTAAATCCCCAGCTTTGATGTGCTCACTATTGTATAAATCGCTAGTATGTGAATTAAACCCAAGAGTCTAAATGACATGCAAGTGTGCGTAGTTATTAAACCCGCCTTGAAGGACCACCAATGGGAAATAGGCACTGTAACTGCTTTATCTCATTGAAGTGGTTATAGTGTCTGGAAGCCCTCGATGATGTCATTCCATTTAGGATCAAACCATTATTAATGGTTAGCTTGAGCAGCAATGGGTAATAGCAATAGGTGATAGCAATGGGTAATAGATTGGAGGAGAACATCAGTTGCCTGCTTTCAGCCCATCACAGCTGCCCATTGCTTGTATGAAATACTATGACTAAAGAAGTGTGTGTTCTCTGCCTTAGCCATATCTCCACTGTGGGTGGGGCTATGGGAAGCTTGAAAATTATTTAACACTGAATGGAGGTAAAGTGCAAGGTGTCTCCAGTCACTATAACCAATAAAGACCTCAATTTAATATTTTTGGGGATAAGCGTTTCAAATGATTTTACATTTCCCAAAAAAAATTAATATTTTTTTTTTCTATGTGTTATATTTTGAAAAAAAAAATGTTCAACGATATTAAATCATTTGAAAAGCTTATCTAAAATGTTAAATTGAGGCCATAATGAGGTGAAATGGTTTCAGTGCCTACAGTTTCCCTTTAATGGTATTAAGACATATATTATTATAATTATTATTATTGGTATTTATATAGCACAAGCTTATTCCGCAGCTCTTTAGATTAAAAAGGGAGTTTAACAAATGAGGCAATAACGAAAGGTTGCAGGAACAATTGGTAGATGAGGACCCTGCTCAAACGAGCTTACGGTCTCTAGCAGGTGGGGCATAGAACACAATAGGAAGGGAGGGAGACAGCAATTAGACATGTTGGGAAAGTAGCAGAGATGTAGGTGAGAGTGGAGAGTGGCCCTTTAGGATAGAGCAAGACGCAGGTTTGTGAGATAGAAGTTACTCTGGGAAGCCATAAGCATTTCTGAAAAGATGGGTTTTGAGGGACTTCTTAAAGGATTGAAGACTAGGGCAGAGTCTGACAGGGGTAGGTAGACTGTTTCAAAGGAAATGAGCTGCCCGCGAGAAGTCCTACAGGCAGAAATTTGCAGTAAGGGTGAGAGCAGCAGACAGGAGAAGGTCACCAGTAGAGCGGAGAGACCGAGAAGGGGCATACCTATGAATCAGTGAAGAAATGTAAGAGGGACTAGAGTTGGTTAGAGCTTTATACATAAGGGTTAGAATGTTGGTTGCCTGCACATGGTGATAGATAGCTAAGGGTGAAAACAAATTGTGTACGTGAGAAAAGAGCCCAAAGAGCCCGACGCGCGTTTCGGTGCTGTCTTAGATGCACCTTCGTCAGCCCCTGACGAAGGTGCATCTAAGACAGCACCGAAACGCGCGTCGGGCTCTTTGGGCTCTTTTCTCACGTACACAATTTGTTTTCACCCTTAGCTATCTATCACCATGTGCAGGCAACCAACATTCTAAGTATGGTTCTGCACATGGAGGCACTTTAATTATTTCTTTCACCTCCTTTCTCTGTTGGGTCACTATTGTATATTAAAGTCTACCCAGGGATTTCCTCTTGGGGTTATGGGAAGAATTTTTTCAAGCATGTTGAACTCATCTTCTCTGTAGCTATGATAACCATATATAGGTTAGCACTATAGTGGAATAGCAACTAGTTATAGGTGCAGTTACATGCTATCCCAAATGCCGTATCTGGGCGTATGTTTGATTTAACCAGTTACCCGTAGCCGTAATATTTTAGGCTCTGTCTGTACTGGCATCAACCAATAGCCACACGGCATTCACCCATATGACAGACTCTTCAGTGACCTCTCTTGAATATCTGGGTCAGCTATCTGACAATTACCTATGGTTTACACTCTAATCCACTGGACTTGACCATGCTAAATTGCCGATTAAAGTCAGTATCCAGTTGTGATTGTGAGAGTGATTAGGATATTAGGTATCTTGGGAACTAATGGAGGTGAGCCATTAGGGCTAGATAACACTGTGTGTTGGTTTAATCTACCTATCCAATTTCAGAGTACACGGTAATCAATTTGTATATATATTTATTTATCCATTTATTCATTGATTTATCTATCGACTTTCTCTCCAGGAATATACTCGACTAGTCTGGTTCATTCCAGCCTCTTCGAGTATTATCTCTCTTTTTTTCATTTTGATTTGAAGGGGTTAAGCCCCAGGACACCCCTGGAGTGTCCAATAAGGTGTTTTTTCCACTAGTGAGGTGGTGCCAATTCTTTTGACCCATCATCATAAGTGGAACCTCTTTAGTTATTATACATAAGGGTTAGTATTGACACATGTAGAGTACAGGAAGCCAGTGTAAGGATCGACAGAGGGGTTAGGTGTAAGAGGAGCGAAAGGAATGAAAGATCAGCCTGGCAGCAGCATTCTATGAACCAGAAGTCAAACCCAAGCAACTATCTTGAATTTAACATCAGTAGAGTAGATAGATACCACTAAATGGATGTATTAGTTTAGAACAGTGCCGTAAAAAGCATTTGACGTATTGGAGTTATCTACTGTAAAAAACACATACAGAGAATATTGTGTATATTGAAAAATCCACTGGAAAACCCAGCATTATGTAAGTGATGACAGTTTTTTGTAACCCTGTCATAATTCTTTTGTGTCAATGGTGATGAAAGATACCTAGTAAGTCAACCCCTTACCTAAATATGTTAGAGAATATTAACTCTGCTGTCTAGGCAGATATTTAAAATATACTTTTAGTGCATTTATATTTTCTTGATAAATAAATAATTTTCCTAGAAATCCTGTTTTTTTTCTTTAATGTAAATTAAATAAACACTGTACTCTATAACAACATCATCTAATTGAAGTTGTTATGGTGCTTAAAACAGTTCTGCCCTTCACTTTATTTTAGTAGTTAGTGGGCTTAGAAGGGTGGCTTCAAACCACGCCTCCAAGCCCTGGGATTGGAGAGCCAGGATTGTTACATCCTGGCTCTCATACCCAAACATACCATGTGCTGTCACAGTCTATCACTACATGCAAAGATTTTCTATGGCAGAATCAACAGCAGATTGTGGAGAACACCACTCTTGCGTCTGTCACATCACAAGAGGAGGAGCATGAAGCAGCACCGAGAGAGACTCGGGATAGGAGAGAAAGTGAGTAGAATATATATATGTTTTATAATATACAGTACACAAACTGTTATGCACAGGGAGAATATTGCGTTAGGAATACAGATTTGTAACTCTAACTCTATAGTGTTCCTTTAAAATTTAGATTGGAGAAAAAAACAGTTTGAAAATAAGCAAGTGGGCTCATAATAAGTTATCTGATGCTGATAGAGAACTCAGACATAGTGGCCTAAAGCCATACGCAGGAGATTTATCTGGAGCAGGGTACCCCTCCTCTGTCTATCTTTGAGGGGTTGTACTGAATATTTACCGATTCTTGCTACAGATGAACTTGTTTCCTCTGCTTTCCATTTATTAATCATATCTAGGTACTACATTTATTCGACATAGATCATGTATCAGCTCATTTTTGGTGGTTTGCGTATTCAGTCTTGTTCTGAACCAGCGATCCGTCGTCATTACTCTGTAATACAAGTCTCAATCCTTCAATAAAACCTCAAATAAATGTTATCAAGAATGTGTAATTCTGCTCCTTTTTATCAAGTGATGTATTTATCTTAATTTTTCCGATACGGTATTTGTGTTCAGAAGCCCACAGTAAAAATAAAAAAAAAGATAACGTATTCCCTTAGAATCAGCAAGTGCATATCCGATTTAACGGAGAGATGAAGTATTGTGTTTCCTCCAGTTTGTGTAAAAGTAGGTAGAACAGAGTCAGATAGATGGCTAACATTTACTACATTGAAAATTCAATGTGAATTCAAAGAGAATTTAAAGTTTAAAGGCACACTCTAGTCATCAGAACTACTACAGCTTAATGTAGAGGTTCTGGTGTCTATAGCATGTCATTGCAGTGTTAACTCTGTAAACACTGCTTTTTTAGAGAAAAGGCATTGTTTATATTGCTGGCTAGTAACACCTCTAGTGGCAGACACGCAGATGACCATTAGAGGTGCTTCCTAGTCCAATTCTGCATGGAGATGGTGAGAGCTCCCTATAGAGATGCACTGATTCAATTGGTCAATTGATTCTATGAGGAGATGCTGATTGGCCAGAGCAGCTTTTTTTTTTTTTTTTACTTTGACATAGATCATATATCAGCTTATTCTTCCTATGAGAAAGCATTGGATTGGCTGAGACCATCAAGACTGATGATCTTAAGTATGGAGGCTGAGCCAGGCAGGGACAGCCACTGGGGGACTTGCACGGTGTGGGAGAAAAGGTGATTAAAATCATCTTTTTACTGCACAGAGAGGGGGCCAGTAACCTAAACAGTCACTTCAGAACTATAGCGTCAGGAATACATGTTTGTATCAATAACACTATGGTGTTCCTTTAAGATCAAAATAGATGAAACTGAAAAATTCTCTAAGACACTTAGACACTAAGACACTTCGGCTACTCTGGCCTTCAATTTGAAATTAACTTTGAATCCGCTTTGTGTTCTCACTCTAGTAAATAAACCTGTCAGAGAGGATTAATCTCTGTGTGACTGTAAGAGCCCTAACCAACATGCAGGGCTGTGATGTGGTTCACTGAGTAGTCCCAGCAGGCCATCTAAGCACAGAACATGTGCTTTATAAATAAATAATAATGTGTGCCGTGATTGAGGCTTAATTTGATACCGTGTCTATAGGGTAAATGAATGCATAATAATACCTAAATATTTAATGATAAAAAACTGTATTTGTTGCTACTTACACAGTATTTTCTGTGGTCTAATCGTTATTTTCCAACTTAAAAATAGTCATCTTTTTAAAGGGTCAATCTAACCCTTTTTAAGACATACCGTATATACTCGAGTATAAGTCGAGTTTTTCAGCACATTTTTTGTGCTGAAAAACACCAACTCGACTTATACTCGAGTCACTGTCTGTATTATGGCAACTTACATTGCCATAATACAGACCAGGACCGCCGGGCTCATTACAAGCCCGGCGGTCCTGTTGGGGGCTGGCAGCGGGTTACCATGGCAACGCTCCGCGCGGCACTCACACCGCAAGACTTGCAGTGGAGGAAAAGGGAGCTGACAGAAGCTGCTGTAAAGGTAAGTTACAGCTCGCTGCCAGCCCCCCTCCTGCACAGCCCATCCACTGGACCACCAGGGAATGAGAGCCGCCCTCCCTGGCCATGTATCAAGCAGGGAGGGGGGACGAAAATAAATAAACTAAAAATTAAATAATACAAAATAAAAAAAATATTAATAATATAAATAAAAAATAAATTATAATACAAATAAAAAAAATGCCCACCCCCCACCAAGGCTCTGCATCACATACACACACTGCACTCATACACACACACACACACACTGCACTCATACACACACACACACACTGCATTCATACACACACACACACACTGCACTCATACACACACACACACACTGCATTCATACACACACACACACACACACACTCACTGCATTCATACACACACTGCATTCATACACACACAAACTGCATTCATACACACACACACACACTCATTGCATTCATACACACACTGCACTCATACACACACACACACACACACACACTGCACTCATACACACACACACTGCATTCATTCACACACACACACACTGCACTCATACACACACACACACTGCATTCATACACACACACACACACACACACACTCACTGCATTCATACACACACTGCATTCATACACACACAAACTGCATTCATACACACACACACACTCATTGCATTCATACACACACTGCATTCATACACACACACACTGCATTCATACACACACACACACACTGCATTCATACACACACACACACACACTCACTGCATTCATACACACACTGCATTCATACACACACAAACTGCATTCATACACACACACACACACACACACACACACACTCATTGCATTCATACACACACTGCATTCATACACACACACACTGTATTCATACACAAACAAACTGCATTCATACACACACACACTGCATTCACACACACACACACACACACACACTGCATTCATACACACACACACTCACTGGTGAGAGGGAGCGCATAAAGGTAGGGAGGGGTGCACTGATTGCATCGACGGATCTCTTTAAATCTTTCGGCAGTGCCTTTTGCGCGCTGACAACAGGAGTAAAATATGCACAGGATTTGCATTAGTCATGTGTGCCAAATGAATGAAGTGGTTATGGTGCTTGGAGTAATCTTTTATCCTTAGAAGGATGAAATACCAAGGTGGTATATGATTATTTGTCAATATTTTCATTCACTCATGTTTTGATGTATCTTTAGAGCAAGAAGACATTCTTGCTACATTCTGTTTCCAATTGGCGTATATGAATATGGTGTCTTTCCAGATCCTAGTTCCACCCTTACACTATACCTCTTTTTGTTTCGCAATACAGTTAGGTGTACAAGCCACTCACTTTGTTTATATTGGTCCATAATATACTTTGAGTCTGCATATGCAGATGACTTACGTTGTATTGCATGCCAGCAAGCACCATGAGTTAAGTGAAACCATACGAATCTCTTGTGAGTCACATCTTGCTGCAAAGTACATAGAATGCTAGTCACATAATATTGATATCATAGTCATGTTCTGTCTGCTCCTGCTAATTACATTTATGTCACTGTAACGACTAAATCCATGCTTATTCACACAGACGTCACTAGTCATTACACTTTATTTATTTTTTTAAGAATTCTTTATTTTGGTAGTGCATGTAATTTTGTACACGCGTATATGGACATTTTAGCAAGAATACATGTGATATGTCCAGAAGCAAACATAACATGAAATGTCCAAGATACTGCACTTATTTTTTAACAAGTTTTGTTACAAGAGCTGATGTCAGTGCCAGCGCATATGGCTTTGCTTATTTCCCAGGGATGGTTAAGACTATTCTGCCTGGGAGATGGGGACTTAGTGTCCTTGCATTCGCAGTATTTTAAAATGGAGTTGGGTATAGATAGAGAAAAAACAAAGAGATAATAACAAAGGGCATACCTATTGATACTTTATTGCTGCGTCTGCTGGACCATCTAAGGGGTTTACATAGTCCTAGGGGGCCTGGATTTGCCGATACCTCAATTGGTCACGTGGAGGGATTAAGTGGAACATTATAGGTTGAAATGTACGCCCCTGGGCTATGTGATCACCGTAGGCTGGTGCACTATGGAACCTTAAATATAAACATTAGTAACTGGGATTAAGTACACGGGTCGTTTTGCATTAAGCGCGTCATTTTCCTCTTCTACTGTTCAGCTGTTTCATGGGGTCTTAAATTGTGAGCGTTGTGCTCAGAACTGGTCTTGGCTGAGTCGAGAATTGTGGGTGCCCCTAACCAAGGGGGTGGCGGGGGGGGGGAAAGATGGGAGCTCCGCCAAACTAAAGTAGCTCTGCGCAGCCAGTACCCCACCCGGCCAAGGCGCTTGCCAGGACTGGGCATGGAAGGGCCACAACAACTTGTATATAACAAAAAACATAAGTGAGAACATAAGTCATAGAGGCATAAGTTTCTGATAAGGCCAGTCCGGTGTGGAAGTTCTAATGTGCGGTCTCAGTCAGGGAACTAGATCTGTGTACCAGTGAGTCCCAAGATGGTGAGGAGTGTGGGTATGTCTGCCTCTGATGTGGCTCTGTGGTTAGTCCCATTTTGAGTAATCAATAAGACCCTTGGCATCCCCCAGCGGTAAGGTATGCCCATTGTTCTCAGGCGGCTTTAAGGTGGTGTAGTAACTGAAAGAATAGCAATTGCGAACTTTCAAATGCCAGGGGGGTCTTGCCTCTGACTGCCGTCATTATGCTGTTCTTGTCTTGTGTTGTGGCACAGCTTCTGTGGCTGGGGAGCTGGGGCCTGCTGGTAAGTGGAATATGCCCTCCAGAGTGATTTGTTGAGCTGTGGCTTGGGGCAGGATGGAGGTCATCAGTCTTCTGAGGAAGTGTGGCAGTTCCTCTGCGGTGATCTCAGTGGGTACCAGCTGGATCTTGATGTGGTTGCAGTGCAGGTGGTCCTCTTGGGTAGACACCTCTACCGCGAGCGCCTGGTGGGCTGTTTGTAGAGATTGTAGTGTGTCTGTGAGGTTGGACACCCCACTGGTTAGTGTTAAAATTTCCTTCTCTACCCCACTCACTCTTTCCGTGGTCTGATGAACATATGCATTCAGGGTGCCGATGTCGGCCTGGAGCATTTGCTGGAGTTCCTGCATCCACTGTTGGAGATCCTGCTGCATTGCGAGGGTGTTATCCTCTGTTCCCCGGAATGCTGGGAGCATGGTGTTATGCTCACCCTCTGACAGCTGTGCCGGTGAGTTTACTTGCAAGTGTAGGCCGCATTGGGATGGTTATGGCCTCTGTGGTGGCCATCTTGGGTGGAGCTTGTCGCTGTAGCAGCGCTCCAATGTCCGGCTGGTCATTTGAGGAGCCCGGCTTTAGCTTTTGTGTGCGACATCTCATGGCTGTTGAGGTGTCGCTGGATATCGTGGCATTATCCCCCTTGGTGTCAGGGTCTTCGTATACCCAGGTGTCTCTGAAGAGGGTCTCTAGGCTGGGGATGGCAGGTTAGGGAAGGCCCTATTTTTGGGTTTAGCCTTTCCAGACCTCAGGGATTGGAAGAAATTGATGCCCCCAGTCGGTTTTCGTACCAAGTATGTCTGGATGTTAGTTAGTTTGCGAGATATTTGTGGATTGTGTTTAATGAGGATGGGAGCCAACAAAAATGGCGTCTGTTCATCTTTGGTACGAATTACACTTTATTAATGTACACCAATTATGAATGCATACACAATGTAACTTTAGCTCTAGTATGTAATATACACATTATACATGCAAATGCCTACATCTGAAAATTAAATGGAGTTAGAATTGTGGAGAATACAAGTGAAATTATAATTTATAGGAAAAATCTTTGCAACACAATCGTCTGCGTGCTTGACAGCATATACAATTCTGAAGTTATGCCTTTTTGCTTTAGTTTATTTTTTTCTTAAACTTACTGAATAAGAATATAGGCATTTAAAAAAAAAATACAAAAAAATGCATTACATTATTTGTTTTGTAATTATTTTTATGAGGAAGTTCTACTTTATAGAACGAAACGTGTAGGGCCTGTTTGTGTACGTTCTACTTTATAAAAAAGTTTTTTAATTATATATGCAACTGTATTCCCGACTTCCTCAGTTCCTAGAATGAGTGATATAGAGAAGAAAGGTGGTAATTTTAGTCCTCCACCTACACAAGGGTAGGTACCTATATGGCAAATTTTGACTTCTATCTCTGTGAGTGCAACATTTGTGATTTCTCCATGTTGTGGCGATTTTACACTATGTGTTGTTAATGTTTTACTTTTAGATTGTATAGCTGCATCTCATTGTTTATTGTATATATTTGAATTAGAATATTCCCTTTTAACAACTTCATTACCAGAATCAAGTAAAAACTTATTTATTTCCATGTATTTTGCAGAATAAAACATAGTCCACAAAGCCGCACTCACCCTCATTTATACTTTATGAAGGATTAACAGCATGTAGAGGAACACACTTCCAGAAGCCACTAGTCACTGATATAATGCATGCAAGTTTGCTGAAAGTGTCAGCTCACCCCTTCCTTCCAAACAGTAAATAAAGTTTCAATGGGTCATATTATTTCTACAGTCAAGGAGGCGTGAATGGACTCTACCATTTCACTGTAAGCATTACATTAGCATTCCCAAGATTGCAAAAGATTGCTGCAGCAGTTTTAAATGCATTTATTTTAGAAATATATGAATTAACTGTACTTACTGAATGTGGGCATTTTTTTGACAATCTTTTTTTTTTGTCAGATAATAGACATTAGAGGCACTCCAAACAGTCTAGCTGTCATACAAAATTGAAACAAAAACAGCAGATAACAATTACAGTATACTTTTACAAACAATATGTAAACAAACCAGATCCTTACCTGGGTGATCAAATCTGAAAACACTGATCAAGTGCCTGTAAAAATTACCATCTGTGGTATCATCCAGAGGAAACTACTCCATGTCCCCTTACCCAATTTTGTCTAAATAAGGTTTGCTTGTTATGTCTCTTCCCATAGATATGAGCATGACTAACCCCAACACAGACCCTATACTTATTACTGGGGAAGAAGAATGAAAGTATTCAAAAAGAGAAGAGATAGAAAAAATATAGGGTGGAGGGAAGGATGTGTAGGGTAAGAGGTAGGGGCTTGGGGAGGTGAGGAAAAAGGGGGTGCTGTGTAAACTGAAAGCCAACCCTTAGCTCACTGCTCTCTAATCAATTGCTGTTTTGACCTCTGGAGAGACCAACTTACTGCCAGGAATCTGCTTGATTTAAATCACATGTTTTGTCTCCCGTCTCGCCCAATCATGACACAAAATCCAGTCATGGTAGCCAGATCTCATACAATTTCTATTCCATATCATATAGGCTAGCCTTCATACCCTCCATTTGCCTGGTCGCTTTCATTTTATAGATTTATTGGTCTAAACCAGGCATAGCTGCCTTCAAAAAGTGCTGTCAAAGATTTTTTAAATTTGGACATCTCCATGTGATTGAGTAGCATATCTCCTGAGGTAAATATGACCCCATCTCCCACCATCTATACTTCAGACCATACAAATGGACATAAAGTCATGGGGCAAGCTATATGTATCGTGGTTTGGATGTCTCAGTGCAGTCAAAAATAATATACTCCCACAACTCTATAACCTCATGCAGATCATCCCTATCAGACTCCCAAGGGTTTACTTCAACTTGCATCTGATCCCCATCAGTACCATTTGTTACACTTGCATGTTAGTGATCCCCAGGTCCCTCCAGTCCTCCTGGCATCTTCCATGCGTAGAACAGTAAATGGCCCATTTGCATGGTTTAGGGCATCACTCGAATGAAGGGACATATATGCCCTATATCTCAGTAATTTTAACATTATGCAATGACAGCTCATTGAAAAGGATGGGGATGGGCAAAGAACCCAGGCAAAAACAAAGAATGTTTTTTTTTGTCGGTCCTTAATGCGGCTATTACACATTCTCCACTGTTGTCAAGGTAGTCCTCCTCATTTCAAGCAGTAAGAGCTGTGTTGCTGCGCTGCCAGTTTGATTGCACTGTGCCTTGTTCCAAGTGGGAGCCCTGAGTCTCCTGTGCCACTTTTCTGCCTTCCATTCACATAAGTCTGCCATTTCAAAGCGGGTTGTCCTTTTTATGTCCGCAGTTATAGTGGCCAAGCACTCCTTAGTAAAAGCTGAAGAGGATGTAAGTTGTCTTATTCATCTGCATGCTGTTATTGGTTGTTCCCCCCTTAGTGATCCTGCACTTGCTGAGGTCTCAGATGATTCATAGGAAACAGGAGCCATGTGGGGCACAGGCCGCGGAGATCACTCAGGATTGATAAGTAGTAATCTATCAGGTAATTTCCACCCCCACTAGGAGTATCTGGAAGTGGGAGATCGGATTCAGCTTTCCTGCCTTGGCATTATGTACTGCTTGGATAGCTGAATGTGGAATTTCAGAGTGTGGAGCTCTTCTTTCACGTGTCCATTTTGGTGAACCGTCGAGCTATGCCCCCCCCCCTGTATGAGGACATTATGTCCAAATGCAAACATCTTGCAAAATTCTGTTTCTATTTCCAGTCAGGAGTCAGGGTCTTTACTAATACAAATAGGCAAGGTATTTAACCATTTTTATCTATCTAATGTGTGTTAGAAAAATTTGATTTGTCCTTTTATATTAACATTTCAGACCCTGTGTGAACCATGCAAGATCAAAGTCACTGTGTACTATCTAAACCTTTTTATTTTCCATATAACACACACATATATATATATATATATAGCCTGAATGAATAAGTTAAATATGCATTTTGTGTACATTTACCTATTGTTATTTTTAAGTTTGTCTGCAAAGCAATCTATACACAAAATTGCTCTGTTATATGTCCATATGCTAACGATGCATCCCTTGCTTCTAATAAATGTTATGCTAATATTTGTTCCATTCAAAGAATGCTGGGTAATGAAGGGGTTAATGACAAGTATTCCTCGTAAGTGTTGTTATTCCCTGGATTCCAACTCTCATATGCTAGAGAAGAATCTTTGTATCCTATTGGTGTGGCTAACAGTGGATGTTTGCCGTAATGACATTTTCTATGGTTACATTTTCAATTTCTTTTGATATCTTTATAATTCAGCAGTTTAGTGAATATATCCATATTTTGTTTATTTGTTCCAGCTGGGATAGGACTTAGCGGATACATCTTGCAAGATTCTACTGAGTAGAAATAACTCTCTGTTGACCCCTGCAGGGTACAAAGTATTTTGCAATATGTTCTCTGCCTCATCAATGTATCATGGATAAGCAGAATATACTGTACATGTATAACCATGTGTACATGACATTACTCATGTAACTGATTAGCTGATTACAAATATATGCAATAAATAAATAAATAAATAATAAATAAAATACCTTTCAAAATACTGTGTTTGCTATAAGTCTCCAGAGGCTGAAGCTTGCCCAGTGGGCTCTGCCACACCAAAAGGTGACTCAGACACTCTTAAAATGCTTTAATTTAATTTGATAAATCTCTCTGCAGCATTAGTTTGTGGGCTTTCTGGGAGATTTAATGTTCAGTGCTAATAGGTAAATAACATGTATCTCTAATCTCTTTTCTGCCTCATGTACCACCAATTCTAACTAACAGTAACCTAGCCTACCACGTGCACCTAACCAAATGGGCAAGAGTTGTGTGGTGGGACCTATAGTGCCTCAGACATCCCAACTTGGTAAAAATGCATCACCAGCTTCGTCGCCACCCTCCCCCACCCCCCCAAAAGCACCCTTCCCTCATGCATTTGCCCCCTCTCCCCACACAGACACACAATGCCCACAAAAATGTATGAACACCTTGATACACAGGTGCACACACTGGCACATACACACTCAGATACACACTGACATACTGATACACACACTGACACAAACACAGATATACATACTGACATACAGATACACACACTGACAAAGACACACATATACACACACTGACATACAGATACACACACACTGACACAAATACAGAAAAACACACACTGACCTACAGATACACACACACTGACACAAACACACAGATACACACAGTGACATACATATACACACACTGACACAAACACACACTGCCATACAGATACACACACACACAGACACAAACGCTCAGATACACTGACATACACATACATACAGATACACACACACACACTGACACAAACACACAGATACACACACTGACATACAGATACACACACACTGACACATACACACAGACACACACACTGACACAAACATACATACACACACTGACATACACATACACACACTGACAGCAGTGGCGGATCCAGAGCCTGATCTCGGGAGGGGCACTTGTAGATTATTTAAATAAATAATCCAGACACAATAACCAATACAGCTCAGTGTAGTGGTTATTGTGCCAATAGTGCTGGGACCCCCTCCCAGGGTAAGTAGTCAAACCATTTAAGAACAGTTTGACAA
The DNA here is from genome assembly GCF_036172605.1 of Pelobates fuscus. Classification (NCBI taxonomy): domain Eukaryota; kingdom Metazoa; phylum Chordata; class Amphibia; order Anura; family Pelobatidae; genus Pelobates; species Pelobates fuscus. The sequence goes on from NC_086320.1 coordinate 37,912,020, forward strand.
CTTACCTGAGGTCCTCTGGGAAATGGGGCTGTAGTAGGGCAGAGGAACAGTGGTATGTGTGAATGGTGCAATGTGTGAGGGGTGCAGTGTGTGTGTGTGTGTGTGTGTGTGAGCAGGGCCGGTGCAAAGAATTTTGGGTACATAGGCGAAGATGCATTTTTCCGCCCCCCCAAAAACATCTGCACCTGTGTGCCTCTTAACCTCCCTTTTGTGTTTCTTATCCCGTCTTTAAATATCTGACTCCATTTAGTGTATTTTATCTCTTTTTGCCTTTGTGTGTCTCCTATGTCTCCTCTTTGTATGACTCTTACATCCTCCCACATTTTGTGTGTCTTACTCCTCCCAGACCCTTTGAGTGACTCCTTTTCTCCCAGCCCTTTTGTGTCTTTTACTCTTCCCAGCTCCTTTGTGTGTGTCTCTTTCCTTCTCAAGCCCCGCTGTGTGTTTCTTTCACATCCAGCCCCTCTCCCCGTCCCTTAATGGTCCCCTCCCTTCTCTGACCCTACTGTTCCTCTCCCCTCTCTCCTCTTTCCCTGTCCCTTAGTGTTCCTCTCCCCTCCCCCCTCTGTTCCCTCTTGCTTAGTGTTCCTTTCCCCCCTCCCTCCTTTTCCTGTACCTCAGGGTATTTCTCCCCTCCTCACCCACCCCCATTGTGGTCGCCTCCCCTTCCTGGTGTGCCTCCTACCTTTCTTGTAGCGTGGCTGAGCGGAGCGAATCCCGGTACAGTGAGCTTTTCCTGTCAGTCCTGCCAGGTACAGGAAACAGAAGTTCCTGTACCACGGTACACTCTGCTTGGCCACGCTACAGTCAGGGGTGTATAAACACTGACAGTAACACACACTCAATGACAAACACACAGACGTCTCTGACAGCCAGACTCACTTATCTGACACACTCATTCATTGACAGACACTCACACGCACACTGACAGACACACACACACTGACAGACACACACACACACACACAAACTCACAGACACACATACTCATATGCACACACACACTCACATGCACACACACTCACACACACACACACACACACAAACTCACAGACACAAATACTCAAACACACACACACACTGACAGACACACATACTCACATGCGCACACACACACTGACATACACACTCACTCACACACAAACTCATAGACACACTTACACACACACTGACAGACACACATACTCACATGCACACACACACTGACACACACACACACACACACACACACACACACACTGACAGACACACTCACTCACACACAAACTCACAGACACACACACTGACAGACACACACTCACATGCACACACACACTGACACACACACACACACACACACACTCACTCACACACACACTGACAGACACACACAAACTCACAGACACACATACACACTGACATACACACTCTCACACACACACACACACACACACACACACACTCACATGCACGCACACACACATACACACACACAGTAATTAATAATCTAAATTAAATTTAAATTTCCCACCCAGCCTCCCTACCTGGAGAGCAGGCGTGGGTCTCTCATTGGTGGTCCAGTGAGGCTGCTGGGAGGCGTGCGGCTGAACTGGATTAGGAGGCGGCGAGGGAGCTCTGATTTCTATGATCTGCTCCCTCGCAGGCTGTTTTCTGATGCTGCGGGAGCCGGAATATGACATCATATTCCGGCTCCCGCGGCATCAGCAAAAGGCATGCGAGGGAGCCGGTCAGAGAGATCAGAGCTCCCTCGCCGCCTCCTAATCCACTTCAGCCGCACGCCGCTCCGGGGATTGAGGAGGTGACCAGGCCGGTCACTTGAATTTTGCGCCCCCAGAGCCGGTGCGCCCTAAGGCGGCCGCCTGTGCCGCCTTATGGATGCGCCGGCACTGTGTGTGAGGGGGGCAGTGCGTGAGCAGTGTGTATGTGAAGGTTGCAGTGTATAAGTGAGGGCGGCAGTATATGTCAGGGTTGCAGTGTGTGTGTGGGTCAGTATGTGTGTGTGACAGTTACAGTGTGTATGTGTGTATTGCAGTGTATGTGTGTATGGGGGGCAGTGTATGTGTAGGGCTATGTGAAGGGCAATGTGTGTATGGGGGGCAATCTATGTGTATGGGGGCAGTGTATTTGTATGGGGCAGTGTATGTGTGTGGGGCAGAGGCAATGTGTGTGTATATGGGGGCAGTGTGTGTATGGGGGGCAGGGGCAATGTGTGTGTGTGTGATAAAAAGGATAGGGGGGCTTTCTTTTATAATATGTGCATGTTTTTTTTAAAATGTAATTAAAATAAATATACTTTATGTCCCCCCTCCCTTCTTACCTTTGCTGGGAGGAGGGGGGACATTTCTGGATCCCTGGTGGTCAGGTGGGGATTCCCTGGTGGCCCAGTGGTGAGAGTGAACTCTAGCCCGCGCTCCAGGGTCAACGTCAATGCTCCGTGCTCGCGAGAGTAGGACCTGGAGGAGCTGCAGGCTAGAGCTCCCCCGGGTCCTCTCTCCCTCCCTCCCCTGTCAGCTGCCAGCATAGTGCCTGTGGATCAAGCCCATTGCAGGGCTGGCGCTTGGACAATGCCAGCCCTGCATTAGCTGGCAGGGGAGATTATTAATTTAAAAATATTTTTGAGGTGTACAGTTGTCTAATTGTATCTTACTTTTTCACCTATTTAGCACCTTTTCTAACACACTTTTGTTCTACTTTTCAGTCTCTTTGCTTTACATGGCAGAAACGAGCAACATTGTAACAACTGACACGAAGCCTCACTAGGATATAGCGCTTAGTAAAATAATGTGGATTTCTACAATAAATTTGAGTTTTTGGGCCTCACAAGTGCTTATCTGCTAAAACCAGGGAATAAGTAAACACAATATTAAAAATCATGAGAAGCGACAGTAAACCTTTAAATTTCTTTTGTATTATTAAGATGATGCTTATAATAATTTAGCCTATACGTGTATCCGTTAATCTAAGACAATACTTGCATTAAAAAAGGCATTATACTAAGCAACACATTTTCTTTAACGTAGCACAATCCTCGGTTACTATTGAACTGCTGTAACATCATATGTTGTGTTTGTGCAATAGCACTTGGAGCGCATTGAATCGGTAACAGCCTTGAGTGGATCTGGCTTTTGCAACGTGTGACAGAATCTGCGGTCTTCTCGAAACCCGATCTTCTCAGTTCTCCGCTGTAAAGTCCAGTCACGACTCATCTGTTTGAACATTCCCTAAATATTGCTGTTGTTGCAACCTGATACCGTGACCACTTGAGAGTTCAGCAGGCGAGAAGCTAAACACCGAAGTCCTTCTGGAATTGAATGACTTGAGGATGCTAAACAGATAAAGCATATATGTACAGAAGCAATCTATCTGCATTAGAAGGAGGCAGGGTAACGATGAACTACACTAGTGCTGTCTAACTTGGGCTCCGGATATTATCACTTGCCAGACATATTTGGGACAGGGACAAGTGTGTATATATGCGAACACTGCCTGGCGTTTCTTATGTACGAGTATGTTAGCATTTCCAACTATTCTGATCATGTGCCAGCAGCGGAAGATTTCCAATGACAGTGAATTAGGACAAGGATTTAATAAAGGTATATGATGCAATAAGGTTTCTGTGACAAATAAATGCTGGTGTCACTTGATTTATTACTTTGAAATTGTAAAGATGTGTCATGGAGCTATTTCGTGTCTATTTTATTGATACACAACACTCACCCTGCATTAACCCATCATTATAATATCGAGTGAGATATTCTAATTGAGGAGATTTATTTATCCCAAATCCAACCAAAATCTGGATTATATGTAGTCCTGAATAAATACTGTGCTATCCCCACTGACAATGGATCAAACCAAGTTTAACCTACTAAGGTCTCTATTAAATTTCAGTCAATCCCATTTATCAGCAGCTTAATGGCTTCCGATAAATCTAATGCTTTGGGTGGATTTCATTACATTAGAAAAAGGCTTATCGGGAGATAAAAATTACCAGTTTGCATATTGAATCTCAAGGCTATACTTTACATTGAAAATATAGAATTTGGTGATTCTATTCCATTTATTGGGTGCATGACGACCATTTGATCTTATCAGATTCTATTGATGAATGTACTTTTTCTATAATTGCAGTGAGCTTCTCATTATTAGTAGACATGCTCCTACCGGTCGCATACCTGGTGGAGACAAAAGGGGGCGTACATCCTCCGTTATACTAATATAGGGGTCACATTGACTCCCATAGGTGATTATTTAATTTATTTTTTAATCATTAACAAGGCTAGCCAATAAAAAAAAGACTGATAAATGTGCTTCCAAAGGTGGTTTTAGTTTGAACAGCTGACGCGTTAATCGTGTTCCGAAATATCTGACAAAAGAAACTAGTTGATAATTATTGATTGCTTTTTGTCAATAGAATTAAATTGAAACCAAAATAAGCAAATTCAAGACATGACTGGTTAGTTTTTGATTAATGATAAAATAGTGTCATTCTGTATATCACATTGTTGTGCTCCAGTTGTGACAATACTAGCGAAGTTAAGGTCGTTTTGGAGTTTTCATGTGCTGTATTACATGTAATGTCTTTACAACCAACTTACTTCTTGTTTTTTTTTAGTCTCATTTAAAAAGAAAACAATATATTAATGTAGCATACAGTATTAAAACAGTGAAATTAAAATGTTTGTTCATTAAACTAATTTACAATGGAATTTTGAATTGTAAGCCATTCTGTTAAAATAAATGTGTAGGATGGTGTTTTCACGTTTCGCTATTTGACCTCCAGTGTGAATTCCATTATCAATTCTCCAACATGTGAATTGAGTGTCCAATAATCAACTTACATCTTTTCTAGGATATATGGCTCATATTCATTGGGAGCTGAGCAATAGGAGCTAACTAAGGGGTTATCCGTACTGTGTCCACAAACGCCTGCTTCAATTTGTTAGAAAAGGGTCAGGGCCACCACTTGTTAAAGGACCGCACAATAAGCACTTCAGCTTGCCCTTTGCTTTATGTGTGAGGAGCATTCAATCTAAATAACACTTAATACAAGTGCCTGCTTCCATGAAAAATAGACGTTTCTATAACTCAATTAAAAAACACATCCTTTACTGTCAATCAAACACCCAAGGAGGTTCTCTTACTCCTTCCATTCAGTCCACTGAGCCGACGCATGTTGCAGGAGTGCTCTGCTAGGGCACAGCACCCAATGCCGCAGCAAGTTATAGTGAGCCTGTGAACTTGCATACTCATTGCTCCCCCTCGAACTCACACAAATACATTTTCCAGTATGCGCATAATTGAGAATCGTCAGCAACAGCAGATTTAGAAACACTCTACAACTAAGCTATAGTCACGGCCTGGATATTTTCACCTAATTTTTTTCTATTCAAATTCTAATTAATTAACAGAGTTGTTAGCGATTCACTAAAAAAAAGAACCGTTTAAGGCTAAAACAGCCTTATTTTTTTGCAAGCCAACTATTGTTTTCTGACAATTCAAGCGTATAACCCTGTTTGTCATTTATATAAACCCGTCACACATTTAAGTAATTTTGCTCATAGTATATCATTCTTAAAAGAGCACACTGCTTCACTAATTTATTTCAATGTTCCAGAAAGTCTACGCACTCTGTGCCGCAGAGGGCTCTATTTTACGGGGAAAATACTTAGTACATATGACATTTTTATTTAAGTAACATAAACCAAAGAAACTCTTCAAAATCAGATTTAACACTAGAGACGGAACATAAAAAAGAAATATATTTTGTATTCTCTGCAGTCATTATCTTGGATTTTGAATGAAATATAATCTAATTTGGTTAATTAAAAGCATAAGCAGATTATTTATATACATATATTTGATTTTATTTCTAGAGTTTTGTTTTTTTCTTTTTATTGTCACGGGAGCTTGAACATATATTTGTTATATTTTAGAACAAAGTGCATTCACATGCTCCTACTCACCTGGTCATATTTCTCTGTATAGTAAATGTCTTTCGTAGGATCCCAAGTGAAACATTAAATTACATAATATGAAAATAGCTACAATAGGGATCCAGAACGAAATTGCAAATGATCAAAAAAATTTGATATATTGCAAACAGAACTTATCACCTATTTTATTTATTTATTTATTTTTTATCATTGTAGCATTTACATGAATTTACTTTAAATGAGGCAGATAGGTGTTTTATTATTATTATTATTATTATTATTTCATATATGGCAGCATTTACTCATGGGTTCGCTCCTCCCCTTATATCAGAAAGGACATGAAATAGAACTCTGAAATTGGTAGTAACAGATCCAACCCTTTCCCATCAAGTAGTCTTATTTCTTGTCCTTCACAGCAGTTTGGAAGGAGTCTGCTTTATTAAGGCCTAGATTTTTCGTTTAAGCTCACATATAATATTGTTGTAGCCCCAGTGAGGGTTCAGCCTCTTATCCCTGAAGACCCAGCAACAGCCCATTTGTAAGGGTTATCAGCCTTTAGTGACTAAGGGTCGGATCCAACTCTCTCCCTCTGGGGTGGTGAAAGCAGTCCAATGCGTACATGAGGCCCAGCCAGGGTTTAGCCTCTTATCCCTGAAGACCCAGCAAACAACACATGTGTAAGAGTAGCCAGCCTGGGTACCTTCTTCACTGGTCAGGGGTCTGACCAAACTTTCTCCCTTGGGGGTTGAAAGCGGTCCACTCCATACATGAGCAAAGCCAGGGCTATCCCTCTTCTCCCGTAAGACCCAGTAGACCGCACTTCCATAATGTGACTACCTGGGTATGCCTCTTTTATGTATTCCACTATATCCGAGGTCTGCTTTAAAATCGTCCCCCACTGGTAATGCTGAATGGCATATAGGGTGCAGATAGAGGCAGTTGTGCTGGGAATTGTGAGAACCGCGAGGGAGCATGATAGAGAGACATGCTCCTCCCTCCTTCAGTTCTCAGCATTAGGAGTGTCGCCGGACCGGCGAGGCTGCCACCCGGCCCGGCTGCTCCAGCGTGGAACGCGGCCGGCCCCCTCTGAGTGTGCCACCGGACTGGCCACCCAGTGGCACATACCTGCGCAGCCCCCAGATGCCGCGGCCCACCGGGAAATTTCCCGGTATCCCGGTGGGCCAATCCGGCCCTGGATAGAGGCCTATAATTTAAACAGTTTAGGCTGTCAGTTGTTCAAATCCTCATTTGATTCTAATGTTTGGCATAATTTGTATTTACAGTGCTTTTTATCTTTGTAATGTATGTCATGATGTTGTTGGCCTAAATGTCCTACTTATAATTAGTAGTTGCCACAATTCCTACGGTTTAACCTGATATTTTTTCGCTACTATCTGAATGATGTGCTCTTTCTTGCCTTTGACTGATAACCTATAATATGTGTGTTATTGGATTCGACCTCTCCTGCAATTTATCATTACTGTATCAAACATTCCATTTACATTGTTCGATGCAGTTGAGAGTCATTGTTGCAGTATTTCCTATTTATCTACTAGACAGTGCCTTTTCTTACAGGCAGATAGTGTTAGTGTTTCCTGTAACTACAGGTATGTAGCTCACAAGGCAGGATGAAGCAGTGAGAATTCTGTCTATAATAAATACATACAACAAGAGAACAATGGGATTTCCTGTTTAATTTCTTCTCCATGTTTGATAGCAGGATAGGACTGTTTTCATTTAGCAGTGTCTAGAATTTCAGGGCTTGTTCCAGCCTGGTGTAGGCAAGTTTTGCCTTTGACAAGGTTCTAAATTTGAATGTGCCATCCATAGAGTTTCTCCTCTATCTGAGAGAAGGTCATTAACTTCTGTGTTTATCAAAATATGTTTATAATTTCTAGACAGTGTCTTTATGTTTTAAGGAGATTCTCTAACCTATTTTATTGTTCTTCATAGTAAGACAGATGCAAGGCGGTTGTTGATTTCTTACAGGAGTTTGTCTTGTATTAGTCTAGACTCAGTGGCAGAACTACCACAGTTCAGACACGACCGGGCCTCAAGGGGGCCCAGTAGCCCTGCTGTCTGTTGCAACCATGGGCTGCCGAGAGGAGCCATGTCACAGGGGGCCCACCTAGGGCACCCCCAAATTAGCACTTGTATAGTGAGGCAGAGTAGGCACCTGCTTACCTGGATGGCAGGTGCCTGCTCTGCCAATTTATACCGGAGGGGAGGACAGGAGGCAGGCAGTATTCGGCCGCAGCGATCACGTATTTGACAGTTTCTCTCTCTTCACGCGTGGGCCCTCTATGATGCCGTGAGCCAAAATATGACATAATTCCAGCCCCAGCATGCTAAACAGTGTGCAGGAGGAGAGAGGAACGGTCATAGCACAGCCCCGTACTGGACTCCAGGGAGACAACCCAGACCAACTTTCCCAAAGGTAGGGAGACTGGATGGGCCTCAAAATAGTAAAATTAATTTCTGAGGGTGTGCAAGAATGTGTGAGTATGTGTATGTCAGTGTGTCTGTCTGTCTGTTTGTCTGTCTGTCTGTTTGTCTGTCTGTTAGTGTGTGTCTGTCAGTGTGTGTCAGTTTGTGTGTGTCTGTCAGTTTGTGTGTGTCCGTCAGTTTGTTTGTGTGTGTCTGTCAGTGTGTGTGTGTTTCTGTCAGCTTGTGTGGGTCTCTGTCAGCCAGGAGAGTAACTAAGCAGCCAAAAGTGCTTTTGAGACATTAAGGTTTGAAGGCGAGACTTTGCTTTTTCTAATGCAATTACTTTAAATGGTTATGAGAGACAATTACTTTCTCTTTCAGGAGGATTTTTATTTGCAATTGAGGGGGACTTGTATGGGCTCCAATGTGGCAACCACATACACAGGTATATATATATGTCTGAAATTGAAGAAAAACTAATTTATTGTAATGAATTGTTTAAAAGACATGTAGACAAATGGATCAGATATATTGATGATATACTGGTGTTGTGGACTGGCACATTGGAGTCCTTAGAGCAGTTCCTTTACTTTTTGAACACTTGTTTCCAGACTATAAAGTTCACAATGACTCATAGTGATAATGAACTTCCCTTTTTAGATATTTTGATTATCAAAGGACATGAGGGATTTGAGACTAACATATATAGGAAGCCACTCGACAGAAACACCCTATTACATTATATGTTACCATCCCTCTTTGGTGTTCAAAGCTTTACCAAAAAAAAGAATGTCACAACAAAAGTCAAAAATAGAACAAAATAAAACAAATAAAACATGCTCTCTTTTGCTCATCATTCCTAATAAAACAAGGTAGACCATATATTTTACTCTAACATCTTTGAAATATATGGGGGAGTTAAGCAAGTTTGTCCATTTCTTTTCCTTTTCTCTTCTTATCTTTTCCCCCTTTTTTTCCCCACTTTTCATTTTCTCCCTTTTACTTTTTTATTCAATGTGTTTGATATGTTTATGCTATAAGTGGTTGGCCTGTTATTACTCTAGTAATTTATCAGCCTGTAAATTGAAAAGTTGGTTTAATTTTGGATTAAATAGAAGCTCTCTGTCTTTTAAAGTATTGGGTCATTCCTTGGGTACATTTAAAGAACCAGATGTGTAATTAACAGCAAATTCAAATGAAACATATTGGTGTTTTTTTGTATGTACATATGACTAGCTATTCGAGTACAAACTGAAATTATATATAACTAGATGTATTTATTATTTTTTGTTATTGTCTTCTTCATGTTGGAACATATTATTTCTAAGAGTTTAAATGGTTTTACTAAATTCCATCTATTTCTTTCAATATTGCACTAGGGATGTTTTTTATTATATTTCACCAAATACTTAATTACCGACATTCATGGCCACATGGGATAGAACTCCCTTGTGCAATAAGATGCAAAAGCATACAAAAAGATTGGACTTATGTAGAGCTTCTACTTGTCTACAAACTGAGATGATGGATAACGTTTTTCTTTTTTACCTTCTCTGTGATGTTCCTCACCATTCTTCTTCAACGATTAAAGTCATGAGACTTTGATAAATTAGACCATAAGAGTTTCCAGACTCGCACTGACGACTCACAGCTGGAAAGCCATCAATTTCTTCCCCGTAGTGGCCCATATTTCATTACTGTAACAGTTAAAATGTTAATCGCAATAGATTTGGAGGATTTGGGCACTATTTTCTGCCCAAAGATCGCCAAAGGTGAGGTAGTAGCCAAACATCCTCGCAAACACAGTTTTGTTAAAACATCTGTGGAAACAGATGAGCGTCCATTCAGCACAGATGTGCTTCAACCTGGATTTTGTTTCACAGTATTACATCCAGATATATATATATAAACTATGCACATAATTTTATAGATATTGTTAAAGATTTGAGATGTGAAATTAAGTTTAGCAAAGCTAGTAAATGTACTTCAGTGATAAAGAAGGAAGCAAAATGGAAACGTTTTAAGAGGGTGATGCTTTCTTTAATGGTATCAGGTTATTTTACTAGCCCATATACATGGGATGGTAAGTCAGTGAGTGAGTTATGGTTAGATGTCAGCTCTAATATTTGTCATATTTACTGGTAGATCTCACAAACTGACTTCTGCCAATATTTTGCCCTAAATAGACAGTGGGGACTATTGTAGGGTCAAAAAACAATACAACTGCTTTACTGTTTGAAGTCATATAAACATCCATTACCTTCCCAGTAAATAATAAACATAATCAAACTTGTAGGTGGTCCCTAGAATGCCCGCCTAACTTTGAGAAAACCAGTTTCACTATTTCACCTCTGCCTAACTCTACAGTCTTGTATGTGGACCACACAAATAAAAAGCATCAGGGGCGGGCTGGGCCGGGGGGCAGGGAGGCAATTGCCCCCCAGGCCGCCCTAAATCGTTTACAAAACGGCCGCTGCAGGGACGGTCCTGGGCGCCAGAAGGAGGGGGGTGCCGCGCGGAGCAGGCTGATGGCCTGTTACAAGGAGCCCAGCAGGTGGCCAGCTGGCCACCTAGGGTGCCCCGGTAGCAAGGCAGAGTAGGCACCTGCTTCTCCCAGACAGCAGGTGCCTACTCTGCAGGAATATACCGGCCGCGTGAGGAAGGAGGCAGGCGGCGAGGGAGCACTGCCTCTGCTGATGATCTTCCTGCTCCCTCGCGCGCCCTCTCTGGTGATGCCGGGAGCCGGAATATGACGTCATTCCGGCCCCGCATCACTAAACTGCGCGAGGGAGCAGAGAAGAGCAGGAAGTCACTGGACCCCGGGGAAAGGACCCAGAAGACTCCTAAAGGTAGGAGCAACAACGAATTTGTGTGTGTGTGTCTGGAAGTGAGTGTGTGTGTGTGAGTGTGTGTATCTGGAAGTGAGTGTGTGTGTGTGTGTCTGGAAGTGAGTGTGTCTGCCAGTAAGTGTGTGTGTGTATGTGTCTGTCGGTGTGTGTGTCTGCCTGTCAGTGAGTGTTTGTCTGTCAGGGTTTGTGTGTGTGTGTGTTATTGAGAGTGAGTGCCAGTGTGCCTGTCAGCAGGGCCAGCCTTTGAGGTGTGCAAGCTGAGTGTGTGTGTCTGGAAGTGTGAGTGTGTGTGTGTGTGTATCTGGAAGTGTGAGTGTGTGTGCGTGTGTGTATCTGGAAGTGTGAGTGTGTGTGTCTGGAAGTGTGAGTGTGTGTGTGTGTGTGTGTGTATCTGGAAGTGTGTGTGTGTGTGTCCGGAAGTGTGTGTGTGTGTATCTGGAAGTGTGTGTGTGTGTCTGGAAGTGAGTGTGTGTGTCTGAAAGTAAGTGTTTCTGTCAGTAAGTGTGTGTTTGTGTGTGTCTGGAAGTGAGTGCGTGTCTGCCTGTCAGTGTTTGTGTGTGTGTGTGTGTGTGTGTGTGTGTGTGTATGTGTCTGCCTGTCAGTGAGTGTTTGTCTTTCAGGGATTGTGTGTGTTATTGAGAGTGAGTGTCAGTGTGTCTGTCAGCAGGCCAGCCTTTGAGGTGTGCAAGCTGTGGGATCACGTAGGGTGCCATGACAACAGAGGCACCCGGTGGCCAACACAGCTCACAAGTTTAGGACACCAGCACATTGAAGGGATACTCCAGGCACCCAGACCTATTCTGCCCATTGGAGTGGTCTGGGTGCCAGCTCCCACTACCCTTAACCCTGCAACTGTAAATATTGCAGTTTTCATAAACTGCAATAAGTACATTGCAGGGTTAACTCCTCCTCTAGTGGCTGTCTACTAGAGGAGGAGTTCTACGTCCTGGTTTATAGCACATGTTTTCTGTGCTATAGCTTCGCTGGACGTCCTCACGCTATGTGAGGACCTCCAGCGTCGCTAAAATCCCCATAGGAAAGCAATGAAAGTATTTTCAATGCTTTCCTATGGAGAGGTCTCCCCCGCCGGGGGCCGCGCATGTGCAACCGGTCTCCCCTGCCGGATGACGTCACAGGGGGAGGAGCGTGGGCGAACCCTAAACCAGCGCAGAGGGACATCGGCGCTGGTCTCAGGTATGTCACTGAAGGGGTTCTAACCCCTTTAGCAACATGGGATGGGGGGTGGGATGGAGAGGGGACCTGCAGTGCCAGAAAGCCGATTTGTTTTCCTGGCACTGGAGTGTCCCTTTAATTTAAATGATTCCCTAGTGGTCCACTGGTGCACACCAGCAGTAGGTGCCTTAGATCATATCCTCTCCCTTGTGGTTCCGGTGCTCAGTTAGTGAGTCAGAGCACAGGCTCAGAGATTCTCAGCCTGCGCTCTAACAACATTGAAAGTCGGAGCCTTAAAGGAGTGGGTATGGCAAAGAGCTACTGATTAGCATAACATCAATATCCGTTATAAAACCAGGAAAAGGTGGGCATGGATGGTGAGCTGATTCGGGGGTGCAATGGGCCACTTGACTGGATTTGCCCCCCAGGCCTGAGGCTGCCAGCCCTCCCCTGAAAAGCATACTATACTATTTTGTGTGTGTGTGTCTTTCTTCACGTGTAAGCAATTGGGTAAAGCGTAATGCATCTGAGGTGTGCCAGGACCAGGGAATACTTAGACAATGGCCACACTATACCATTCACCAAGGTAAAGGGGTCCTAACCCCTCCAGTGCTTATAGCCCCCAAACCCTTGCAGCAGATGCAATGTCCTCTGGTCCACCATATAATAAATGGCAGCCAGCAGGCAAATAGTTAAAAAAAACACACTCAGTGGTGCGAGGGTTAAATATGTGTCAGTGTTTGCTAGCCACTAAATGGAAAAAAAAAAAAAAAAAATTATTATAAGACCCCCATAATACTATATAGGGGTCTGATGCCATTCGGCATGTCTACTAAAAATTTTAAACTAACTACTGGGCAGTCATTAATTCCCAGTTGCTAGAAAAGTACAGTTATTCCCCTCCCCGGGCATCTGTTGTGGGACAATGGACAGAAAGTAAATCAGGGTGGAACATGCTTATGTCGTCCCCACCCACGTTCACCCTCATAGGCATCGGGACGTGGGTCTACACTAATATTAATAGGGAGGACCAAGTGTCTTCTCACGGCCCCATCCATTTTTTTTTAAATATAATTAATGCTCACACCGCCAAGTTTTCTTTCTTTGTTTTTAACAATTTACCCCCTTGCTGTTAGTACTGAGCTGGGCTCGAATTTGAAGCCTTTGGGCCCAGATCTGCAGCATTTGGTCTGGATTCAGCTCTCGGTGGGGTTCAGTCTTATTGAAAACCAGACCAAATTCAGTCTCGTTCAGTGCCTGAATTAAAAAATCCAGACATTGTTGCCTCCTAAATCAGTACTGGTTATCTCAGCCAATCTCTGTGGGGAGCAATCAGTGACTCCATGCAGAGTGTGGAGATGTTTCATGCTGGTTCTGCAAGCGACTGTGAGTGGTAGGAACAATACAGATACAATGTATTAAAATCTAAGCATATCTATAACAATTCCACTCACAATACCACTCACATATAACAGTGTTTATTGCCAAGCTCTGCATCATATAGACTTTTGTGTTTACCGTTGTAATACAAATTATTCAAAATTGACAGACTTTCAGCTGTTTGCAATGAACAAATAAAAAAAAACTATTGAAATAGCTCAACACAATGAGTGGATCAAGTGGTTTCACCAAATTCAACTGAAAATACAACTTATAATGACTTCTCCAGTCTCAAAATGATTCAATCCCCTGAATTTGCAATACAGGTGTTGTCTCAAGCACACCTGATGCAACTAATCAAGGGCTTCATTAGTTGTACCAGGTGTGCTTGAGTTGGAACACTTGAAATACCTGAACTGGCTAGGGGTTTGTTGAGTGTCACATTTTAATGCATGTTATAAAAGTCAAAAGAATGGCCCTCAAAATTAAGATTTGAGATCAATGCCCTTCACAAACAAGGAAGAGGATACAAAAAGATAGTGAAGGCACTGAATGTTTCTAGAGACACCGTTGGATAGTTTGCAACTTCAAAGTTGAAGGAACAGTGGTTACACTAACTGGACAGGACAGAAAAATGATGTTATCAATGGCTGCAAACAGAATTCTGAGAATGCAGGTTGTGAAAAAACCCTTGAGTGACTGCAAAAGACCTGCAGCAAGACTAGGTGGCAGCAGGCACTGAGGTTTCAGTGAGCATATTAAGGCGCATACTAAACGCAGAAAGGTTTCAGTTCCAGAACTCAAAGACATACACCACTACTGACCCAAGAGCACAAGAAAAGTTGTCTCCAATATGCTCAAAATAATATAAATAAGTTACAGACATTTTGGGATTATGTTCTGTGGGGCGATGAAAGAAAACTGGAACCTTTCGGCACAATGGATCAGCTCTGTGTCTGGAGGACAAAGAATGAAGAACTACTCCTGGGCGGCAGCAATGACCATAGTACACATCAGCCCCAATAAATACAATAAAAAAAATGTATTAAAACAAAAGTTGCTTGCACACTATCCCAAATTACCTTGCATAGTTATTTAAATGTGCATAGAATATATGGGATAGTGTGCAAGTAGTAACTTTTTTTGGTTTATATTGTATTTATTGGGAATGATGTGTACTATGGCCATTGCTGCTGCCCAGGAGTAGTTGGAGTTTGAACGGTGGTCTTAATTTTGTATGTTTGTCTTTCTGAAATATGTTGAGGTTCAATCTGTATGGAAAACAGCCACTATTGTATCATGTCATATACTACTAGTGCTCCCAGATTTTGTGTGCAAACAAACACCAGATAAGAAATGCTATGTCCCACAGCTTTACCTTCTATCTACGGAAGTAAGGACTGGTAAACTTATTTATTTGTTTATTTATTTATTTATGTATTTATTTATTTTGTTTAGTAATCCTTAACCCAGAAAATATACTGTACATACGTATTTACAGTTTTATGTTTCCCAAAGTACATTGTAAATGATCTTAATTAAAACACAACAAAGCCAAAAAAATAGTTTGGCTTATGCTGTCGAAAAAAAGTACAAATGACTCAGACAAAACCAGGAAACAATTTGTTGAAACAGATGTTGGTACATTGAGTGCAGATGTTTCATGATAACAGCTCTTTGAAAGCAGATGCAACAAGAATACACAGAGAAAAAAGAAAAATGTGATACAAGATGTATAATGCTAAAACTTTTAATTCGGAAAACAATGAATGTCAGATTTAACTTATTGTTTTTAACTTTTTTGTCGCCGCATAAATTATGACATGATGATCAACTGTAAGTAGAAAAATCTATCATCATTCACTAGACATTGTACCCATCTGGTCTGCTTTACGGGTGAGAAAAGTATATCCCTACAGATGGTGTTTTAGAACTAAAAGTCTCATCATCCGTAGTCTTAATCAGCATTGGGAGAAACGCCTGGTGCTCCTCTCTACGCCATGTTTCAAAGTCACAGGCTCCCTCGTCCCACGAACCAAATGCTTCGCAAAGAAAAGTGTTTGATTGGACCATTCTCACTGGCACAGAGCATGCGCGCGCTTGGGACCTGTGAGGGGATGGAAATGGGAGTGACAGGTAGTGACTGTTTAATATCTGCCAATTTCCCAAATCAAGCATAGGTAGGCAACTTTTGGCACTACAGATGTTATGGACTACATCTCCTCTAATGCTTTGCCAGCATGATGGTTGTATGAGCATTATGGGAGATGTAGTCCACAAAATTTGGACTACCAAAGGTTGCCCACCCCTGATCTAGTGTTTTATATTCCAGTTTGGCATCCAGGATGAAGCAATAAAGTTAAAAGAGCCACGATCCAATATCATATAATCTAATGCACAATGAGGTCAGAGGAAAAAGAGAGAGTCAAAAAGATTGCATGGTAGCAAGACTTTGGGGAAGTGTTGATGGTGGCACCATTTACCTGTAGAAAGACGGATAAAGGGTTTGTGTTCAAGAGAGGGAAGACAATATATCCTGTTTTGGAGTTACTGATTTTTAGTTAATGACATGATCCAAAGGGTAATACGTAAATCTTGATATGATCAGCATATTTTTGATCCTGGAATTTGATGGAGGTTACATAATAACCAAGTGAAGCATTATGACGAGAAGACTAATAACAGAACCTTGTAAACACAAGTTGAAGAAATAGCAAGGGGAGCATGGGTGTGGGGAACAAGGGGAATGAGGGGTCAAAACCCTTTGTAAAAACTGGTGTACTGCATGGTTTAATGCATTTCCTTTAAATGGGCCTGGGATTATTTTTAAAGTCCGTCCCTACCCAGATTTTATTTTGCTCCTATGCTAATAGGGAGAGAATGACATACAATAGACAGGGACACTCCAAAAGCAGATGAGAGAAGTGAGATGGGAAACAGCAAGGAACAGTAATTGTTCTGAAAGCTCTTAAAAGGAAGTTGGTGTCCCAGCATCAAAAGCAGTAGGAATGCCAAGGCGAATTTGAATTAAATAGCAATTAAATGCGTAGAGTGGAGTGCATAGTGTGAGAACCATGTTAAAGAAGACCAAATGGAGAGATGATTAAAGGACGCTAATCAGTCAGATGTATTTAGAAACTGTTTAAGATTGGACAAAAAAGCAGCAGCGAGAGCATGGATCAGAACTAAAAAAGAATTGGATTGAGAGTGACATTTGCATGTTTGAATGAAGTTGCGTAGATACCCGATTCAAGGGAGATTGAAAAAGTTAATTAGCAACACAACAAGATTGGTAGACTGAATAAGATGTGATGGAACATAATTGAGATTACAGTTTTGACTGGGTAAAATTTGTTTAAGCCTACAGAAGTAGTCACATAGTATCACAACGTTCGGGACGGTGATCTTGTGTCCTATAGAAGATGATTCCTACCCAAGAACACCGCAAATGGCTTGACTTAGCCATCTTCTCTCGATACCTTTCTGGTACCATGTAATAATCTGGTGAATGAAATGTATTCTGTTTTGCATAGCTATAGAAAATATTTAGTTTCCTCATCTAAACTCTAAAGCTCTTTGTTTTAAAACCAAAGCTGATTTTTGATAATATATATGTTCGTTTTCTGAGTTAAATTACATCACCCTACTAGAAAACGGAATTTCCTCAAGCGCCACTAATTATGCTCATTATGTAAAAAAGTTGGAAAGTGTAATTACTGTTCAATATTTAAAAGTTTTGCATGACTTAAATTTAAAGAATAACCTACAGTTAATGTATTTCTCATAGCTCATAGTTTAGTTATATGACAATAATAGATGATTTGGTCCAAAACACTTGAGTCATCAGAGAATTATTCAAGTCAATATATTGGTTTGTTTTTTAAATTTGTATTTGGGAATTATTATATTTCTTGTGTGAATGTTTGGAACACTGTGTTGTAGAAACTGTCTGTTCTCAGCTTTATAAATGGCAGTCAAAGATGGGTGATTTTTCTGTTTGCTGTTTACAGGAATGGTTAAAGGACCACGATAGGCACCCAGACCACTTCAGCTCAATTAAGTGGTCTGGGTGCCAGGTCCATCTAGTGTTAACCCTGCAGCTGTAAACATAGTTGCGGCTATGTTTACACTAGGGTTAATCCAGCCTCTAGTTGCTGTCTCACTGACAGCAGCTAGAGGTGCTTCCGCGTTTCACACTGTGAAAATCACAATGAGAAGACGGTGGACGTCCATTAAAAAGCATTGAGAAATGCGCATTCGGCGCTGATGTTGGCAGAGGGAGGAGAGTTCCCCAGCGCCAAGGGAGTCCGGTGATGGAGAAAGGTAAGTGTTTAACCCCTTCAGCACCCTTTAGCCCAGCGGGAGTGGGACCCTGAGGGTGGGGGGGACCTAAAGGGCCTATATTGCTAGGAAAACAAGTTTGTTTTCCTGGCACTATAGTGGTCCTTTAAAACATTCCTCCTAAGTACCAGAAAGATAGAAAAACAGCAAGATTTTTCTTAGCCCGATCTTTCCTCTTTCGTGCCCATTGTGATGTGTGATTCAACATAACATAGACACATGTCTGTAAATATGCAAAATTCCATACAGGAGAGATCCCAGTGCACCTCAGTTAAGAAGTCAAACCATTCTAAAATGGTTTCACTACTTACACTGCCACCATAACTACTACAGCACGTTGTACTGTTTAAGGTGCTCGGAGTGTTTATTCGACACAGGTACAAAGTGACTGTTGTTCTGCCATTTTCTGGGACTCATAGTTTTTCCTTGTACCCCATATAGTTATTCATGTAATTGGCACACCACTAAAGCAATACAGAAGTGAGGGGCAAGATGTGCATTAAGCCGCACTTAACCTTTCTAAGTATGCAACAAGTCCCATTGTACTCACAGCTGAAGAACCTTCCCCCAGTATCTTTAAGCTTCATAAGGAGGTTTATGCATATTCACGTTCTGCCTTTCACCTACCTACCTGCTATAACTAGAATTTTAATCTGCATTTCCTTTTCTGTGTATCACCAACACTGATGGACATTCGTTTGTTCCTTTACTCTTTTTGACTAGCGTTTAGCTCTAGTGAGAATACATTTCTTGTCACCTGGTAGCATATGTGTAGGACCTCTTACACTGCATTCCAAATGAATTACTAAACATAGCTTTTGTTAAGGGAGTAGTTACCTACTCCAGCCTTCCATATAACATTTAACTTCTTCAAAGGTTTAATAACTGTGAAGATACAAAAACAAAAATCTTAAACAGATTGTCATGCCTGTCAGTGGCTTACCAGATGCTAAGGTCAAGTTGGCAGTTTGCCAGTTGGATACTAATGGCTCTCAGGTGATGAATCCTGGCATGCAGCCCGGGGTGGTAGCGAATGTATGTGAAGAAATATCTCTTATGGACTTTACATTTGATTCTCATAATGATGATCACCATATTCAAAGGTCAGCAATTGATATTCATAAGCTTGAATTAATTAAGCCTGAGATAACTTAGGGCAGAACATTAAATAACAAAGAATAAAAAAAGGTAAAATTGATATGGTAATGATAATAACCATTTTTGGGGAGCTTGAACTGTATCAGACTTTTCCATCTGTTTAAGCAACTGTCCTTTAAATCATGCCTTAAAGTGCTACTGCCATCAGAAATGTTATGGATATCATCCAGTAGAGCTTTACATCCTATAACCTGCATTGGCAATTCAACATATTTGTATTATTCTTTTTAGACTTTGCCATCATGTTTGATGGGTTAGAGGAACGTTTTTCATTTTCTCTTTCCCCTGTATCACATGGGAGTTACAACCAATCAGGCTTCCCCTTGGATTTTAGTAGAGACACGCATCGATTTACATTTCTATGAGGGGAAGTTCCATCCAAGTAAGTTTCCCGAGTGGGAAGGGAGATTCAGTGAAAGCAGACTTAGATGCTGACTAAGAAGACTATATCTAGAGCCTTGCCTGCTGTAGAACCCCAGCTTGGTGTCACATCAATAATCTGCTCCTTCTGTGCATCAGTACGCTGTCAATTAAACAACTGTCAGCCTTAAACCTAAAGCAGAACGCTGGTGTTTCCAAATCTCTGTGGAATCAGGATTACGATCACACAGGGCCCTAGGCAGGTTATTGGTTTGTCCTCCCCCCACGTAATTCTTCATATATGGATGGAGAATGGAGCCAATACAAATTCATGGTTCTGGGGCCCATGGCTAACCTATGGACCCTAGGCAGTCACCTAAGGTCACCTTATGGTTAATTATTCTCTGGGTTTAAGTCTAGTTAGGGTCAAGAATTCTGATGTTTGTGTATCCACTTACAGGAACATCAACATCCCCTCACTCATACTAACCAGGTTGTGCTATCAGCAGCTCGCCAAGAGCTGGGCAATCACCACTGACAGATGGACTATAGACAGAGTTGCAGTTCAATTGGAAAGTAAGAAAACAAGAAGAGAACGGAGTCTGTCCTGTAGTGTATAGGAATATACACCATATGTTGATGAAAAAACTGTTAAAAAGTCATATCTTTATTAAGTAACATAAACTGAGCTATGTACAAGGGGGGAAGGGGAAGATAGGAGACAATGAGGTGCGAGGCACCTAAGTAAAATAATATCAATTAAATACCACTACCTAACACTAATAGTGAGGAAGGAAAAACTAGCACCAGGTTACATTGGTGGTGAAAATTAAACAAAAAACACACACATGCCCGGTAACGACATCCTAGAGTCAGGAACTCTCCAGTCAGTATAGACAATCTGAGGTTAAGAGCACTCCAAGGCTAGGGCGCTCCGTACAGCAAGGTCTATTCAATGCCTATAAATGGTGACAGTAGCCGCCTGTATGGAGATATAATTATTGCTCGCAGATCAGATGAGAGCACACCAGGTCTGGATTAACCCGTAAACCACCGCCTATCAAAGTCGGCAATTGGAAAGTAATGTTGGGAGAGTTTGGGACTATATCTTGGTTGTTATTCATTCAAGACAGTACCGGCTACAACATTACTCTTAATATTGCCATTATTACATTTAAAACATTCAGAATTGCTTTTTAATACATTTAGTATTGAGTTCACTATTTTGTTGCTTGTCTTCATTGTGTGAGGGGCTGTTCATGGTCTCTGTACTGAGGGTCCCCCATGAAGTGGAGGTTCTACATACTACATTACTTATAGTGGCCCAGTATCCCTGCACCAGAAAGACTCGATTTAGTTCAGTGACATCACAATGGCAATTTTTCTGTCCATCTGTGCCTAGATAAGTAAGAAAAGACTTCTGTTATTGTGAAATGTGACTAGAATACATTAATTTTACCTTTGCTTACCACAAGCACAATGGGCATAATGTGTCATGAGGGAGTTCACACAGGGGAGTTCTGGGAGCTGCCCCTCAAGGCACATGTCCTGACTCTGTTGGAAGTGTTGGAAAAAGTTTGGGTTCAATTTATCAGAGCTCCGCAGCATTTTTTTTTTTTTAAGTTGCTGCAAATAAAAATGACAACTAACTAAAGCATCAGTCGTCAGTAAAGATTTCTGACTGGAGCATGCGAACTCTCTAGGAAACCATAGAAACTGCAACCCCTGGGTGGTGGGCAAATGCTTTGTAATTTTTTTTTTTTATTAATTTGTAAGAAACAAAATGAAAATTTGAGAATGTGCATCTTACTGAATTCATTTGGTCCAAACTTGGTTAAAATTTGGTGCTTGATCAAAATCTGGATCCTATATTTTATATGCAACAAGAAATTGAATAACCTGGTAAATAAATTTAAATGAGAAAGTGAATGATCTGGTCTGATGGTGCTAATTCAATCAGAATTACAAATTTCAATTGGATTGACACTAGTGAAAATGATCATTGCCAGTCTGCTTGGAATTCAGTCATGTTTACATACTTTTGTGTATCCAGACAGTTTGTGGTGTTTAGTGAATAAGCCCCAAACTATATTGAAAAATAAAATCAAAAAAAGTGCTGATTTGGAAAAATTATCCATCCCAGCTATAGTCACAATTTTGATATTTTCGCTTGAAGTTTGCAATTTGGTGTTCCCAAAAAATTTAAAAATAGCCAGTTTTTCCTAAATTTTGTGATTTGTTTTTCATTTCACTGGAATTAATTCACTATTTAGTAAATCAACCTAGCACAGATTAAGCAACTCAGAATCTGTAATTTACCTTTCCATATGAATCGTGTCAGTCGGAACAGGCCAAGCTGCCCCACACTCTGCTAAGAGACATAAGAAGCTTGTTCTGCATTAACTAGTGAGAAATCCAAAAAGAATTCAAACCTGGTTTTTTTTGAAGAGTACAATTATGTTTCATTGCAAACCTGAGCTTCATGCAAGCATTTGAAAGACTTCTTTTTATTGTAGACTTTTAATCATTTCCAGGAGTTCCTTGCAAGTTTTTTGGAAGTGACTGCCGTTCTGGGATTCCTCGTAGCATTGACTAATCTTTGTATGCGCTCGGACCAAATGTAGCGAGACCTGGAGGAAGAAAGCTATTCATTCAAAGTTGTCAGCACATCTTCCTCAATGAATAACTTTCCTTGCAATTTTTTCCACAATAAAAGCCGCACTGCAAGATTGAGGCACATAGAAGGTTTTGCCATCACAAATATACAGTTCATTTGTTAAATCATATACATTTTGTGGTGAATGTTTTATTTAGTAAACACATTTCCAGAAGAAAAGGAGACTTTGTGATGGTTTGTTACTGTATGTTGTAAACACTGATTTCATTAACATTAATTGCAAACCACATCAACCACACAGAAGTCTATTGTCTTTACAAGTGACGTGTCTTAAAGCAACACGAGTCGATTTGACTTGCACGAGCAATCAGCAGTTCACTACATTCCCAAGTAGGTTAGTAAATAAATTTTCATAAAAGTCTGATCCAAAATTATAACAGTGATCGTAATAATAAAAAAATATTTTGAACGCGTAAGAAGGGGTTGCACACTTTTGTAAAACTGGATATCACTCATTTGGTGCCACTCACACAAGGATGGCAACTTCCCAATTTATAGAACTTTTCGGGCATACATGTGGGTGTCCCAAAGCACACTTTATTCAGCCAAAGGGATTGCTTATTTTTTTTTTTTACTTCCAAGGAAGAGCCACCTTGGGAGTCGAAACGTTGCCTGTGTCTGAATAAAGTCTGCTTTGGATCATCCAGTTGTGTGTCATTTCTTATAAAACTATACAGATTATGCTGAGAAATTGCAGTTATTCTGCATTCCATTGTAGCCATTAAAGTGCATTCACTGTAGTTGCTGTGATTATTCCTTTAGAGGGCACTTCTTGTAATTTGCTAGAGGAAGTGACAGCATGATGACAACATGAGGGAGGTGCACCCTGCTTGGGGAGGTATTCCTATGGGAGGAGGTAGGAGGAGGTAGGAGAAGGTAGGACACTCATTCAGCCTGGCATGCATTCAATGGAACAACTCCCCCAAGGTCTGCCGCAATCAAAATACCTGTGTGTTGGGAAGTATGGTTTTGTTTGCACAGAATCAGTGTGTATGTGGAAACCTTTGTATTCTTGTACTCTTGAAAGGTGTCATCGTGATTTAACATAAAAATATTTATTGGAAAAAAAGTTATGATTAAGAAATTGAGGTCTTCGAATAAGTGGTGGCTCTAGAGGTTTGTATTTTTGTTGTTATTACATGTTTGGGTTTTGGTCACTATCATTGAAAGTAACTGTTTTCTTTCTTTGCTACAGAGAGAGGAACATGCTTATGATCTCTCCCCCTATAAATTTGCCAGCATTATGTGGGTTGTTTGTTGCAGCACTTGCCTTCTGCACAGTGGATGAGTTTGTTTAGGGTTGGTGACTGATTGTTACAAATTTTAGTAGGGCTTTAGACATTATTGATCATCACAGACATCAGTCATGCAGTCATTGTTAACAAGCTGCTGCTTTCTAACAGCTTTGAGTATCCTCACACTCCATGAAGGTACGGCACACTTGCCAGGTAAATATCCCCTTACCAAGGCTGAATTTCCACTTGCCTATGCTAGCAGCCTAGTGGAGAGTTAGTGTAATTCTGCATTCCTAAAATGAGCCAGACGATTTCTGAAAATATTAAGGAACACTCCATGCACACTCAGCAGCTCACTATGGTGCCTGGAGAGTCTAGGTTATGGTGCCTGGAGAGTCTAGGTGTAAACCCTTTGTAAATCGTCAAACTGCATTGCAGGGCTTAGCTCATTGGTTGATAGTGATGAGCAATGGCCTGCAATGAACAGAAGTCCATACTTAGGAACTACCACTCTCAGGCATTAGTAGTGGGGGCGTGGCACCTGACGGACTGCATGTAGATGTCAAACTGTTCAAAAATGTTTTACTACTTGCAATGGGGGAGCACCAGATAACTTCTGGCACCATAACCCCTACATTATTACCCCTATTATTATTATTATATTATTTATATAGCGCCAACAAATTCCCTAGTGCTTTATAGTGGATGGACGAACAGACATGAAGTTGTAGCCAGACAAGTTGGACACACAGGAACAGAGGTGTTGAGAGCCCGGCTCAATGAGCTTACATGCTAGAGGGAGTGGGGTGAAGTGACACAAAAGATAAGGATAGTATTAGACTAATGACAGTTGCAAGAGAGGAATCAGTCGGGAGCTATTAACAGTTTAATTGATACGCTTTTATGAAGAAGTGAGTTTTTAATGATTTTTTGAAGGAGTGGAGACTGGGTGAGCATCTAACGGAGGAGGGAAGTGAGTTCCACAGGAATGGTGCAGCCCTCGAGAAGTCTTGAAGGCGAGCATCAGAGGTCGGAGTACAGACAGAAAAAAGACGTAAGTCTTCAGCAGAGCGTAAGGGCCTAGACGGGACATACTTGTGTATTAGTGAGGATAGATAGGTGGGAGCAGCATTATGTAGAGATTTAAAAGCAAGAACCAGAATTTTAAATTGAGTCCTATATCTTACAGGAAGCCAATGCAGGGACAGACAGAAAGGTGAGGCGTGGGAGGTGCGGGCGGACAGGAAGATGAGCCTCGCCGCCGCATTCATTATGGAATGTAACGGCGCAAGTTGGGAGCATGTAAGACCACTGAGAAGCAGATTACAGTAGTCAAGGTGAGAAAGGACAGTGGAATGGACCAACACCTTAGTCGCATCTGGCATTAAATAGGGTCGGGTGCGCGCAATGTTTTTGAGATGGAAACGACAGGATTTGGCGATAGACTGAACATGAGGTGTGAAGGAGAGGTCGGAGTCAAAGAGAACACCTAGACAGCGAGCCTGTGTGGTGGAGCTGATGGCAGCACCGTTGACTTGGAGGGACACAGACACAGGAGTAACAACACTTGAGGGAGGAAAGACCAGAATTTCAGTTTTGGTCAAGTTGAGTTTAAGGAAGTGGGCAGCCATCCAGTTAGAAATAGCAGAGAGGCAGTCAGAGACACTAGTCAAGAGGGACGGGGATAGATCAGGAGAGGACAGGTAGATTTGCGTGTCATCTGCATAGAAATGATATTGGAAGCCAAAGGAGCTAATGAGTTTACCAAGGGAGGCAGTATAGATGGAGAACAGTAGAGGACCACGGACTGAACGGAGAAGAAGCAGAGTCGGAGAAGAAGCAGAGTCAGAGAAAGAAACACTGAAAGAGCGCTGGGAGAGGTAGGAGGAGCACCAGGAGAGAGCAATATCTTATAGACTAATATTGCGGAGGATGAGAAGAAGCTGTTGATGATCAACAGTGTCAAAAGCTGCAGATTGCTACTAGAGCACTTTCTGGAGGAAAGGAGCCTCATACAGTGTGGAACAATTGCTCATTGGGAACCAGGGTGAGCGCCCCTTATTCCGTCCACATGAGCTTCTGACCTTTGACCGGTCAAAGCTCTAATTGTTCTGGAACTCTTTTGGGCATGGACCACGTGTGTGGTCGAAAATTTTACCCCGGTGCGATTTGTCATCTCTTCATGCATTCGGATGCTATTTTGCCAACATGGGCGCTTGGATCAGAGCTATGTATGATGTGTTGGGTTCCTGTGTGTTTTTATTGTGTTTTTGGTGTCTTTTTGTGTTGTACTATTTGTATCCAGAAGACTAGTTAAGCGAGCAGAAACTCAATTATTTCCCAGACACAGAGGCACCAGGACAGTATCATTGTACTGTGAATAGGGACCCTATGCTGGGGGTCCGTGTATAAATTACTGTACTGAACCTAATAAAACCAGATCTAATCCCAGCAGTAAGTCTTAACTAATGTATGGGGGGAATGCTATACCAGCTATAATCACTACTTACTCTGGAAGGACCTATAATACTACGGGAAATCGAATCCTTGGTGGCGATACTACGGTGGTCCATCCCAATGATGAACCAAAAGAGTGCAAAAATTAGCCAATTCTTGCAAAGTATAAATATTATGTATCTATATTGCAGAACACCGATAGGTGCATTTTCACACCAGTTGATTCACAGATCAAGTAAGAAGTGACCAATAGAAGGAAAATAGAATTATTAAATAAATAATATAGAAATATAGAAAAAAAAATTAATTGCTCGTCTTTTTTTTCTGTGGGTCACTTCTTACTTGATCTGTAAATAAAATCAACATTTAGGGGCTGTACCATAGCCATCGATCATCTTTATATTCATCTTGTTTTTTGGCACCACAGACAGAACTCAAAAATGACAAAACAAATGGTTGAATCCATTGTCCAGTTTGTTTGTTTCATGATTCGTCTACATCGCGTTTAACTTTCAGAACAAAAACAAAAAACAAAAGAAGCTGAGTTTTTGATCTACAAAGTCCTTGATGATCTATAGACCAATGTATCCTAGCAACAGAAGAACATTGAAGTTGGTTGGATGTTTCCCAGAAAGCTGGATAACATTTGGGGGTCTCTGGTTAGTTATGGACTTGGAGAGAAGATCAGAATATTTAGTCATCTTTGTAGTTGCCATATGTAAACATGTCAACAACAAAAAATGTATTTTGCCATAAATACAAAGTTTGCATATATTTTGCAGAACAGTCAAATGTATAAAGCCTTATTTAAATTAAAAAAAAAAGACAGAAAGAAAGAAAAAGAGCTGTAACTCTACAGACCCCTGCCCAAGTGTGGAATTGCCGCAACTTCTAAAGCTCATATTAGGGTTTCTCCAATAGTCCTACTTACAAAATTTCCCCAATGTAATAAGTACTGTACTTGATGATGTGATCTATTACAAGATACGAAAGTGAGAAAATCAATGACGCCAACCAAGGCAACCCAAGAGACTCAACCAATACTGCACAGAAGTCTGGATGTCCAGATGCTGAAATGGCAATGATTTGCAATTGCAGAAGACAAGGTCTGAAAATGTAACTGTGTTCCCCGAGGCCCTTGTTTCTCAAACAAGACATAAACTCCATGACTCAGTTTAGCAAGAAAATCACACCAAGCACAGAGAATTGCGATTCATACCTAACCAACTAGAGAGAACTAGTAAGGATATGGACAATAATAAAGTTCTAATGAAGTTGAAGGGAATCCTGTAAGAGTTTATTTTTTTTTAATTTAAATCAAAAGACATGGTATCTGTTCAATGTGCCATTCAAAAAACCCATTCTGTTAGAATGTTCTTCATTTCATCTAATTCTAAACATATGAAATATTTATACATGCACATAAGTGCAAGGGTTAAGATCTGACATAATTATTTGGTACTCTTAGATAAGAAGTATAAAAGAGTTAAATATTTTAACGGATCTTATCTTCTCGAATAAGTGTGGGGATCAAAATATAGGCTGGCATTGTGCTGTTAAATTTTATTTTTCATGATATTACCAACATCTGGATTTCATGTTATTTTGGCATCTGTATGCCTTGCATGGGGGTAAAAGTCCCGAATGTTTCAAGTTTTTTTTTTTGTTCTTAACGCAGCATTGAAACACAACAGTACATCTTGGAAAATAAATGAAATTACACTATTATTATTCTTATACACTCACAGCAGCTCTGAAAGAGTTTTAACTAAAGTACGAATTACCTATACCGAACACTGTAAATCCATCTGGATGCATATGGGTCCATTCGGACTGCTCACACTATTCAACAATGTCTCAGTTTAGCATACAAAGCTCCAACTGTGCCTTAGTTAGGTCCATATTTTAGTCGGACTGGGCCCCTCTAGAAGGCTGATATCCAATCCTTAATGCTACAAATCAAGGACAGCATATTTTAAAAATCCAAACTATTTGCAGGCTAGACACACTAGCAGTCAATGAACAAATAGTTAAAAACTCTAAGCAGCATGAGTATTAACCCATGTGGAAGGTAGAGGAATATCTACTAAACTTTAAGAACTAGCGACTAGGCAGTCATTGCTAGCCATGAGAATGAGGCTTGTAAAATAACTGGGGGAATATAGACCCACCTGAGGGCATCAGGTGAAGGACTTTAAGATAAATATTGAGGGGTGTCTCTACCTATGGTCAAGGAATGAGGGCTACTAATTTTATACTGGGGACCTAATGCCCCTAGTTCCACCCTTTAATGGCAAATGGAGGCTCCATTAATAATATATGGAGGGACCTAATATCCCCCCCACTAAAATCCCACCTATGAGCGGGTGGTGGAGGCTCTAAGATAGTGGGCATGCCATTGAGATTCCTGATTTCCTAGTCATGCCTAGTAAGAAATTCCAAAGGCAAGTCTCGAGAGAAGTGAAACTTGCCTGTCAGATGACTTTCAGGAAAATTCTAAATGTGGGAAAGCCTTTTCTGTTTTCTGGTTTTTAATGTTTCAGTCTGTTGTTTTTTTTTTTGTTATTTTAATTTTTTTTTAGAGTTGCATCTGGTGATTATTTTTTTTTATTTGACCTTTTCTGGGGTGGGAAATGTAGCGGGCCTGCTAGCAACCCAGCTAGTTGTCCCTGCTCAGCCACGTCTTTTCCTAGAAGGAAGTCAGTTAAAATACAGAGAGGCCACTTGCCACCCAGTAACCGGCCGATTACACAGTCCTGTGGGTACAACAACAACTTTATTGGCCACACTCGACTTTATACTTTTCCCCATGCAAGGGGTGGATCACACAGAAAGACAATGTCCTCTCCCAAGGTCCTCCCCCTTCCAGGAGTCGCATAACAGATCTGGAACCCTAGTCCCTTTGTCCACTGTTCCCGCCACTCAGTGTCCCTCCCAGGGGTCTCTTGACAGAAATGAAACTCCAGTCCCTTTGTCCCCTGTTCCCGCCACCCATCCTCAGGGTTCCCCACCTCCGGTGACAAGGGAGTCTTCATCCCAGGAGCCTCTGTACCTGGGAGCCCCAGCATGGGAAAGCTTCCTGTTTCCTGGACTCAAAGTTACAGAAAGCCCGCCAAACCAACATTGTCCCCAAAGAGTATCCCCACCAATCTCAGGGATCCCCAGAACGGTAACCACCATGAACAGTCTCTGCGTGTGGGGTCCCTGGGTGAAACCAAGCCTGGGTGAACTCCTTTCAGGACACGAATGCTCCCCCTGGTCGCCGCCCATCTATACAAACAGCTGCCACCCAGGGGAGCACTCAATTACTTCCCTTGCAGTTTCACACTTATGTATCAAGTTGCCAACATTCTAATTCATTGGTGCGAACATTCCAAGGGCCACTGGGGAGGTCCTCGTTCGGGAATCGAATGGGGTGGGAAGTAATTCACGAATGCCGCCACCAGGGGAGGCAAATGCCGAGGCTTCCCTTGCAGTTTGTGGTTTTGACACCTCATTACGAGATGCGAATGTGCTAAACCCACATTCTAAATTAGTTTTCGGGTTGGTCCTTGTTCGGGAGGTGAATGCATTCCCTTCGTGTAGGACCTCCGAACGGGGAACAGGCATATTCATACGAAAATAACGAGGAAACACAAAGAATAGAACACAGCAATTCACGAACAGGCAGCGGTTCCACCACAGGAAACACTCGTTTTCCCCATGTTTTTTATTTATAGCCCTCACCCACCACTAACAGGTGGGGAAATTAGCTCTCCCCTGGTTATGTTACAATAGCCGTCACCCATGGGTTGTGGCTGGGTGTGGTACTATTCTCCCCAATATAAAATTTACGAAGTACATGCTAGTGCAGTGGTTCCTATACCAGTCCTCATGGCCCACCAACAGTCCAGCTTTTTTAAATATTTTCATTGGAATTAAAAAGGGAAAAACATAAATCTTGGATTGTTGGTGGGCTACGAGGACTTGTTTGGAACCACTGTCCGTGTGGATGCATACAGTCATGAATTTTAGTAAAACATGTACTTTGTGAATATTCTAAATCCTATACTTTGCATATGATTTGGATGCAAAAACATTTTAACCCTGATACTAAAGGCATCCAAGTGACTGCTACAGATTCGTTCGGCCTGACTGAACTCTGACCGTAAATCTGAGAATTGACACTGTGGTCATTATTTGAACATTTTCGTGCATTGACCAAATCTGTTGTTCAGTGAATAACCCTGTGTTTTTCTATAAATCTCCCAAAATGCATTGCTGCATATGCAAACAAGTACAAATTTTAATTTACACTTCTGTTCACTTGGCACGTTGCTTTAAAGCACAGTTTTTCATTAAAGTATGATTTATTATCCTAAAGAACATAATATCAATATGGTAAGTTTCTATCTATAGCCAAAGAGTGGTGACATCGACCAATCCTTTGGCTTACCACCACCAGTCCATCGTTTGAATATACAAATATAATTAAGTCACTTTCCTTACATTCAGTATTTTCTTTCTTCAAATTCTAAACTTTATATTCACCCAGTGAGTCTTCTAATCTCATGTTCCACAATATTTTGTGACCTCCAGATCTTAAAGGGGCATGCATCACCTGACAATATTTTTGTTCAAAAACTGGCAAGCAAACACTTTTAAACAAATATACAAACCAAAATAAAGCAATAAAAACTATGTAATAAGCATGTAATGGACATTTAAAACATTGTTGAGCATGCTTCAAAGTCAGGGTGGTTTCTTCAGCCTCCCCCTCCCTTAGCAAAAAACCTCAGTCCACTAATGCCAAAAACAGGGCATCATCTTGCAGAAGCAGGAGGGAGAAACCCGACACTGTCACCCACTCCGCATGATCAAACTAATGAGACTACTGTACTTCCCTTCTTCCCCTATCTCGATGTTGCAAAGTGAAGAGATCTCACAACTGCACATATATAAATCCATCAGGCACGCCACATTCACTTTTCCAGCATTCCTGGGGATGGGACACTGATTGGTTAGATCAGCCCCTCCCCCTCCCCCTGGAGTGGGTGAGAAAAACATGAAAAAGAAAAGGCAGGTAAATATGAAAAAAACCCACATATTTATCTGCTTTTTATCAGCATTCAGAATGAGGCAACTATCTCATTCAAAGCTAAAGCTTTTGAATGAGACAGTTGCTGCAAAGTAATGCATGTCCCTTTAAGTCATGTATCTTACTAAAATCAATCCAGAAACCAGCCCAAATTTGCCTGAACATTGCACCTACTAAAATCCCCTAAGCCACTGTATCTATACAGTATTTGGATTTTATTCCCCATTAATATTGATCTTACACCAATTATAAGTTACAGTTGATATGAACATTTATACAGGCCAAGTGGTCATTTAATCTAAAAAATACATAAAGTGATATAAAACCTTTATCTGTGGATAAATTAATTCAAAGTTAGGCACACATGCTGCACTTCAAAATGTGCCCCCCACCCACACTCAAAGGAAGATAAACAACAAATAAAATATATCAAAGTGCACACCATGAGAACACAAAAAAAGAAAATCATGAACATATGTATATAAAAAAAAGTTATAGAAATGTCATTTCCCAATATGAATGATAGTACAATATATGGTAATAAATCTAGAGGGTATCCCTCAATGTTCAAAGTTATTTTAATAAATAAATAAAAATGTTTTCATAAATAAAACAGAGAAATATTCATATAGTAATATGTTGCATAACAGATGTTGCTATAGCTTGATTTTGGAACCACTCACAATTCAATGAGCTATAACCAGACTCTATAATATATAGACGGGTGCCTCAAAAAACTCAGATACTCAACTTATGTCATAACTCTTTTTGGCCCGCATTTTCAAACAATTTTTATCCAGCATATTACACTAATAATGTTATATACCGTATATACTCGAGTATAAGCCGAGTTTTTCAGCACATTTTTTGTGCTGAAAAAAAACAACTCGGCTTATACTCGAGTCAATAGTCTGTATTATGGCAATTTGCATTGCCATAATACAGACCGGGGGAGAGGGGGGCTGGCAGAGCTGTAACTTACCTGTCCTGCAGCTCCTGTCAGCTCTCTCCTCCTCCGCGCCGTCCGTTCAGCACCTCGGTCAGCTCCCAGTGTAAGTCTCGCGAGATCCGCGGCTCTCGCGAGACTTACAGTGTGAGCTGACAGAAGAGCTGACCGGACGGCGCGGAGGAGAAGGGAGCTGACAGGAGCTGCAGGACAGGTAAGTTACAGCTCTGACAGCCCCCCTCTCCCCCCCACTGAACTGCCAATGCTGGACCACCAGGGAAGGAGAGCCCCCTCCCTGCCATGTATCAAGCAGGAAGGGGGGACGAAAAAAAAATATATTATAATAAAAAAATAATAATGAAAAAAAATAATAATTAATAAAATAAATATAACAACAACAAAAAAGATTAAAATAATAAAATAACAATAATCAAAATGCCCACCCCCAACACATACACACACACACACTGCATTCATACACACACTGCACTCATACACACACACTGCATTCATACACACACACTGCACTCATACACACACACTGCACTCATACACACACTGCATTCATACACACACACTGCACTCACACACACACTGCACTCACACACACACTGCACTCACACACACACTGCATTCATACACACACTGCATTCACACACACACTGCACTCATACACACACACTGCACTCATACACACGCACTGCACTTATACACACGCACTGCACTTATACGCACATGCACTGCACTCATACGCACACACTGCATTCATTATATACACACACTGTAAATAAATATTCTATTAATATACGGTAATTTTTTTATGATCTAATTTTATTTAGAAATTTACCAGTAGCTGCTGCATTTCCCACCCTAGTCTTATACTCGAGTCAATAAGTTTTCCCAGTTTTTGGGGGTAAAATTAGGGGCCTCGGCTTATATTCGGGTCGGCTTATACTCGAGTATATACGGTATATATATTAGAGTGTATCTCTGTGTGTGTATGTTCCAGTGTGTGTGTCTGCGTGTCAGTGTGTGTATGTGCCTGTGTGTGTATCTGTGTGTATGTGCCAGTGTGTATCTATGTCAGTGTATCTGTCAGTGTGTGTGCCAGTGTGTATCATATATCTCTGCTATAACAGAGATAGATGGGGACCAGGATGCTGTCTAGCTTTGTGCCAGTGTGTGTGTATCTTTGTGCGTGTCAGTGTATCTGTCAGTGTGTGTATCGGAGTGTGTATGTGTTTGTGTATCTGTGTGTCTGTGTGTATTTGTGTGTCAGTGTATTTGTCAGTGTGTATGTACCAGTGTGTATATGTGTGTGTGTGCCAGTGTGTGTATCTTTGTGCCTCTGTGCCAGAGTGTATCTGTGTGTATGTGCCAGTGTGTATCTGTGTGTCTGTATATCTGTCAGTGTGTGTGTACCAGTACGTGTGAATGTACCTGTGTGTGTCTGTGTGCAAGTGTGTATCTGTGTGTGTATGTGCCCCGATGTTCCCCGATGTTGATACACTATGTCAAAGGGTTCCACAGGAAAAAATAATTGGGAACCCCTGGCCTACAGTGTCCTAACAAATACCAATACACATTTGTATTTACCTATTTTTGTAACACCTACTGTATGTGAGAAAAATAGCAGATGAAGTACACTGCATATGTCTAAAACATTACATTTCCCAAATATTTTTTATAAAGGATAAAAAAAACAAGTGAAATACAAATGTTGTGTAAATGTACATATTTCCATTATTTACTTTGTCTGCAAAGCAATTTATACACAATTGTTGCTTTATTATATGTTGGTAGCTATGCATCCCTTGCATTAAATAAAAGTTATGCTAACATTTTTTCAATCAAATAGTGCTTGGTCGTGAAGGAGTTAAGAGACTATTTTTTTCTGATTTTATTCATTTGAGTGGCTATTTTGGTGCCAGTCATGCTGAAATGATTACCATAAATTCAGCATAGCAAAATCCTCAAATAACAATACAAATATTTTGGCTAAATCACAATGAATTGAACCCAAATACAATATCTCAAGCAGAGGCGGTGGACCACTGATGATGGAAGCCCCTTATTTTTGTTATAAACAGTTAAACAGAGCTGGAGAGACTTCACCCATACTATCTTTGCTTGGTGACTACTAGAATAAGCTACAGTGGTTATGGTGCATGGCATGTCCATTTAAATACATATACTTATAACAATCTGATCTAAAGTTGAATATATTTTTGGACACATTTGTCTACACTTTCTACAGGGCATAACATTTAAAGTGGTTTTAGAAGATTTGCTATAAATGGTCATTAAACCTGACCTGCACTTGAACAATATGAAACTACCGGTGACACATTTTATGTTTGTTTAAAAAGGTATTAGTGTAATGGAAGTGCAAGTAATAGGTCTGCACTCTTTCAAAGTCATATAGATCTCAAATTAAATATTAAGTCTCCCTGTCTTCAACATCTTCCCTAACACCTTAATACGCCTAACATCAATTGGACCCTTTTAAAGACCACACAGAGAGGTTAGGAACAAGTCATTTAATCTCTGATCTTTTTTACAATTCTACGGCAGAAAGCAGAGCTAAAAGTCACCACTTGAACTCGTTGACATTTGCTAACTTGAATATTTTCTTTTTAGAATCCTAGATTTTTTTTTTATTTGCAAAGTTATCATCGCAGTTTACAGTTTTGTAAACTAGACAGAGCTTGTGCCTTGAATATCGTTTTAATGCAAACAGCAAATCTAGCGAGACTGTGTAAATCAAACTGGTTCTGATGCAAAGTTAAGAATGTTTCTTCAGTTAAAGGTCAAGCTTTTTGCAAGAGATTGAAAAAAATAATGATTTGATTGGATCTGATATGTGCCTGGATTATATTAAAAAGTTGCCAAAGTGGTTTAATTATGTATTTCATACCTCCTTGGGTGATGATTTCATTGCCATTAATATGTTTATCTATCTAATCCAAATAAAAGAAGAGTCCCCTAGTCCTAACACTGTGAAAAACTCCAATGTTACTAAATATAGAACCAGATTTCTTTTAGGTATTTTAATCCCTGTGCCTATGTTACTATCGCAAATATCATCTTTGCATGCACATGCACCAGGCACTAGGCACCCCCTCCATGAGAGTCAAAATCTCTCCACTTTGAGCTAAGCCTGACTATGCAGGGCTTGGCTCATTGGATTAGAGCGGTCAGCTAATGCACTCAGCTAGTGACCTGGCCCTGCATAGCAAGGCTCAGCTAAGAAAAGCTAATGGAATCTCGGTGCAGAAGATCAAAGATCTCCCTCCCTGAAGAATGCTATAACAGAGGGAGATGGGAACCAGGAAGCTGTCTAGCTGTTCCTATGCCTGGTCCTCTCCCTCTCGCTGGCCATGGCTATCAAAGCATGGCAACGCTATAACACTGCACTCTTCCTCACGAAAATAGTATGGGCACATGGCAGTAGCAGATAAAGAGCCTCCAGATTCCAAGGAACCACCAGGGAATGCAGTGCCCCTCCTCCCTGGTTACAGGTAAGAGTAGGGACAGAGGCCACATATTAAATAAAGAAATGCATTAATTAATAAACCAGTTCTCTCAACGCCCCTAGCCCAGACAGACAAACACTGTATACACAACCTGCATACACTACACAAACACTGCATACACTATATACATACATTACATACACTCACTACATACACACACTGCAACCACAATGCACATACACTGCATACACTATATAAACACACTACATACACTATGTACACACACTGCAACCACAATGCATATACACTGCATACACTATATACAGACACTACATACACTATGTACACACACTGCATCCAGTAAACACACACATTGGATACACTATACATACTGCATCCACCACACACTTGCATCCACTACACACACTGCACCACTACACAGGGGGCATACACTACACACACACTGCATCCACTATACAAACACACACGCACACACACATTATATACACACACTGTGTCCCTTACACACACATGTACACACACACACACACACTGCATCCACTATACTACACTCACACTGTACTCACTACACACACTCAATTCACTATACACACATTAATCCACTCACCAACTATATTCACACACTACACTCCTTACACACATATTTCATCCACTATACACCCACACTGTATCCACTATACACACACACTGTATCAACTATAACACACACTGTATCAACTATAACACACACGTCTTTCCTGACACACACTACATCACCTACACACAATATACACAGCAAATGCATTTCCTAAATAGCTATGCCTCACTGATGATACCTAACAAGGCTGAAATGATCATCTGGGGTTGCTGTGTCTCTCGTGCAGAGGGAACTTGCTGGCATTTCGGATCTGGACTGCCCGTATGGGTGGGACCAGTCTGATATGTTTTAGAGATGTTCTCTCTGTAATGGCACAAGATGAGCTAAAACCAGCTTGAGATCTGAGCGGGGACCCACCGAAGGGCAGGCTATTTCAGCTGCTGCCCGTTCTCAGTATTCTCTTGCGCCCTGTTTTTTGCATTTCCTAAACACACACGACTATCCCCTACATTACTTACCTCAGCTCTAAGTGCCTACAAGACAGTGGTGGAATGGGTGGTGGGCCATTCAGGAGGGCCTGTGGGACAGCCCGGTGGGCAGACTTGGAGAGGAAGGGGGTGCCAGGGCCCCCTAGAACCCAAGCTGTGTAGGGGCTTTAACATTTCTGATGGTAGCCCTGTAAGCTACATTGTGGATGTACACAAATTACACTGAATGGTCTTTTCTGCTGATCTGTGGATATATTGTGTGAGTGCAATATGCATTTTTGACTATGCTTCTGAAGTTGAAAACTTGCTCCCACTGACCCTTGTCTCACTCATGAGTTGACCCAGTGGCGTACATACCGGGGTCGCAGGGGTCGCGGCTGCGACCGGGCCCGGCCCACAACGGGGCCCGGCCGCCCTGCGACCCAGGTATGTACCTACAGGGCCAGCCTCTTCTCCTGGGGGGCCCAAGAGCCGGCCACCTCAGGGCCCCCCGAGGCTGGCCCTGCTATAACCAGGCTGGCGGGTGCGCGAGGGAGCACTTTCCCCTGGGTGCTCCCTCTTCAGCTCCCTCGCGCACCGCACTGAAACCGGAGCCGGAAGATGACGTCATCTTCCGGCTCCGGCATCAGTACGCGGCGCGCGAGGGAGCTGAAGAGGGAGCACCCAGGGGACAGTGCTCCCTCGCGCGCCCGCAGGACCAGCCAGCCGGGTGACACCACTGGACCCCAGGGAATCCCCTCAGCTCTCCCACAGGTAAGGAGGCTGGGGGGATTAAATAAAAATAAAAATAAAAAAAATAAACATGTGTGTGTGTGTGAGTGTATGTTAGTGTGAGTGTATGTTAGTGAGTGTATGTTAGTGTGAGTGTATGTTAGTGTGAGTGTATGTTAGTGTGAGTGTATGTTAGTGAGAGTATGTTAGTGTGAGTGTATCTTAATGAGTTTGTGTTAGTGTGAGTGTGTGTTAGTGTGAGTGTATGTTAGTGTGAGTGTATGTTAGTGTGAGTGTATGTTAGTGAGTGTGTTTTAGTGTGAGTGTATCTTAGTGTGAATGTATCTTAGTGTGAGTGTATTTTAGTGTGAGTGTATGTTAGTGAGTGTGTGAGTGTATGTTAGTGAGTGTGTGTGTGAGTGTGTTAGTGTATGTTAGTGAGTGTATGTTAGTGTGAGTGTATGTTAGTGAGTGTGTGTTAGTGTGAGTGTGTATGTTAGTGAGTGTGTGAGTGTATGTTTGTGTATGTTAGTGAGTGTGTTAGTGTGTGTGTGAGTGTATGTTAGTGTGTGTGTGTGTGTGAGTGTATGTTAGTGAGTGTGTTAATGTGTGTGTGTGTGAGTGTGTTAGTGTATGTTAGTGAGTGTGTGTGTGTGTGTGTGTGTGTGAGAGTGTATGTTAGTGTGTGTGTGAGTGTATGTTAGTGAGTGTGTGCTAGTGTGTGTGTGTTTTAGTGTGAGTTTATGTTAGTGAGTGTGTGTGTGTGTTAGTGTGTGTGTTAGTGAGTGTGTGTGTGTGAGCGTCTGTTAGAGTGTGTGTGTCTTAGTGTTAGAGTGTGTGTTAGTATTAGAGTGTGTGTGTTAGTGTGTGTGTGTGTTAGAGTGTGCGTGTTAGTGTTAGAGTGTGTGTCTGTGTGCGTCTGTTAGTGAGCGTGTATGTATGTTTGTCACTGAGTGTGTGTCTGTCAGTTAATGTGTGCGTGTGTGTCTTAAGCACTTACCTTTCTCCAGCGCCGGACTCCCTTGGCGCTGGGGATCTCTCCGCCCCGATCCGTCTCTCTGCTCCGAATGCGCATTCGTGGCAAGAGCCACGCGTGCATTCAAACCTATGGACGTTCAGCATCTTCTCACTGTGATTTTCACAGTGAGAATCGCAGAAAATCCTCTAGCGGCTGTCAATGAGACAGCCTCTAGAGGCTGGATTAACCCTCAGTGAAACATAGCAGTTTCTCTGAAACTGCTATGTTTTCAGCTGCAGGGTTAAAACTAGAGAGACCTGGCACCCAGACCACTTCATTGAGCTGATGTGATCTGGGTGTCTGTAGTGGTCCTTTAAGTGTATGTGTTTATGCATGCACTGGCGTACATACCGTGGTCGCAGGGGTCGCAGCCCTGCGACCAGGTGCCCGCCGCCATGTGTTGCGGACCCAGCCCGCGCAGAGTAAGCGCGAGCGCGGGGGGGGCCCACGGATCAGTTTTCGCACCGGGGCCCCATGGGTTGTGTGTACGCCACTGAGTTGACCTATGTGTCAGAAACCGTAAATAGGAAATGTGAAATTAGGTTTACACATGGAATGATTTGAGAACATCCTTAGGACTATTTAATGGTAAACACATCGTTTAAAAGTGATGCTGATGGTCCGAGTGTTAAAATCGTAAAGCATGACCTATGAAAGTTTTAAAGATGTTAAAATTGCATGTGAATCAGTACAAATAATTATTTGCATTATAACTAAACAGACTTAGAGAACATGGCTCAGATGACGCTGGAATGAATGTATCTATAGTTTACAAATAAACAATTATTATTTTATGCATTATTAATTATTCGAAGTGAAATGATGAATTCATGATGATAAAAACTATCTAGAAACAGAGAATTTGTTCCGGAGAATACATTTAAATTTCTCTTGTTTTCAAGGAAAATATTAATATAAATATGGATAAAATATCAATAGCAAATAAATTTTATTTGTTTTATACATTTTAAAGATATGAACAAATCTCACAACGGAGTTTTAGTAAATTCCACTTGCAAAATGAAAAAGCACGGGGCTGCATACAAAGTACTATAACAGTATAAACTCTACTCATTCATATCATACTAATTCAATTTCAAATTATAATCGTTTACATGCCCTCATTTAAATTAACACTATAATTCTAATTGTGTTATTTAGGTGGTGGGTGCTGTTTAGGAGGCTGGCCCCTCTGTCAGAAGAGTAAAAGGTGATTTCATTCACTTTTTTTCCAGCACTGCATGGGTCTTGTCTCTGCCCCACACTCTGCCTCCTTGGCTGAGATGATCAAATTTGATTATCTCAGCCAATCCAATGCATTTGAAGGCTATTGCGCATGTGCAGCAAAACGCAGTGCTGCACCAATCAGCACCTCCTAATAGAGATGCATTGAATAACTGCATCTCTATGAGGAAAGTTCAGCTCATCCATGCAGAAGTGGAGATGCTGAACGTCAGTGCTGCAAATTGTGCAGCACTGACGCAGGAAGCACCTCTAGTGGCCGTCTGAGTGACTGCTGCAAGAGGTGTTCCTAGGCAGTAATGTAAACACTGCCTTTTTTCTCTAAACACTGGAACAACTACATTAAGCTATAGTGGTTCTGGTGACTATAGTGCCCCATTTAATTACTTATATGGTCATTGTGCTAAATTAAAGGGTTACTTCAACCATCATTACACTACAGCCTGCTACGGTGGTTATAGTGGAAGAAATACATTGGTGCTGTTCCTTAGTAGTGGGCAAACTGATTTACAATAGTTTGCCTTCTTACCTATGATTCTATCAAGTGCTGAGTCTATTCTACAGCAAGCTTATGATATAGCAAAACACTGCACAAATAGACTCCGAGCACCATGACCACTTTGAATCACTGAAGTAGTCATGGCACTCGGAGTAATCCATAACTTTATTCAGTATGTTGCTTTTCAAAAGGAAAGATTTGTGAAATATGTACGATCATTTACTGAACAGCACATTGCTTAAAAAACAAATTCCAAGGTGCAAGTTATGAAAAAAAAATTAAAAAATTAAAAAACAAAAACAAAAATCAGGAACTTAGGAACATGAAATATTTAATGATGGAATATACATAATCAATATAGTATCAAAAGCATGAGGAGGCCACATGGGATGTGGGCCAAGGCCAAATTAACATGATCCCCAATGACTGAGCCTAAGAGATCATGTTCATAAATTTAGGAGATATATTTTAGAGTCGGATATATAGAGCAGGATGTTATTAGCGAATTCCATAATGCCTATTCAGCTTAGACAAACAGATATTTCAGGGGACAGATCCCTGTCATGTAAGATACAGTTTAATGGATCTAGGGAATTTTAAAGTGAATGAGAGGTAATGGACATCCCTGATGGACCCCTTGTTCCATAAGGACTTGGAATGAGTCAAGACAGTTAGTGTTAGCGTCTAACATACATGTGTTGTTAGTGAGCACTTCTCCTTTGCCGAGATAATCCATCCACCTTACAGGTGTGGCATATCAAGATGCTGATTAGACAGCATGACTGTTGCAAAGGTGTGCCTTAGGCTAACCACAATAAAAGGCCATGAGGTGGACGGATTATTTCGGCAAAGGAGAAGTGCTCACTAACACAGATTTAGAGAAATAGGCCTTTTGCGTACATAGAAAAAGTCTTAGCTCTTTGAGTTCAGCTCATAAAAAATGGGGGCAAAAACAAAAGTGCTGCATTGATAATTTTGTTCAGTGCACATATTTGATTTGTATAATATGGAAGGCTGATAAAGTGTATTTCAAGATTCAAATAAGCTTTCTGAGCCTCTACACTTAGGGGCAAAGAGTCACCTGGTGCACACAGCTGCTGAATTACCTTTGAAAGACTGTCTGCCCTGTAAATCCCAATTGTGGATGTATAATGTCTGGTAAAAACTATTATAATATGTGGAGAAGAAGTTCCAGGTTTGCTTGAGTGACATAATGGAATGATAAGAGTCCACTAACGCAGGGGTTTCCCTCGGTTTTGGGAGACGTATACTGTGGGTTTGGCACTATTCAACTAAAGTAGTCTAGGCTGGAAAGATGTAAGAAAACAACTATGTGGGACAAATAGTTTGTGTTACTATCCAGAGTAGAGAGTCCCAGACAGGATGTGAAATTGATGGACCAACAAAAATAGCTAGGAACTTTTTTTTACTCCATTTCCCTTATTATTATAAACATTCATGTGAAGAAATTAACCATCTTATGTTTTCCAGAATTTGATATATATTTTTTCTGTGATGCAAGAGTTTGGTTACTCTCCATTGTAGCAATTATAAGTGCTACAAGTGTCCAAGCAGATATACTAGAATATTATGGTGAGTGAGACATGGTTGAGGGAGTGAGTGTGAGAGTTGGTTTGTGGGTGAGTGTGATAGAATTAGGGTGGTGCGTGTGACAGAGTGAAGGGTGGTGAGTGACCCAGTCTCCCCACATTCACCATTAGTGCCTTTTTTAATATATTGCATTTGCCTCTCTCCTACTTACCTCATGTGCAGGATGGGGGGAAAAATTTACCTGTAGCCCAGTGGGATCCCTACTGGTTAAGTGGACGTCTAGGGCAGCTGCATGCCTTCAGTTCCAACGCTCTGTGAGGACAGCAGAGCGCAGGCTGGGGAATCTAACACATGTTCTCCAACTCCATCACAGAGCGCTGGAACCACGAGGAACCACAGGCTACCAGGGAGTCAATTCCTAAAGAGCAGACAGGGAGATCTTTTGACCTCCAGGCCAAATCAGACCTTGAGATTATGGGTATCCAGCTATGGTGGGTGCACTACTCTTCATGTAGCGCCCGGGGCACTCTTACCCACAGCCCCTCTAGTTTTGCTTCAGTCTAATGGTGTAGCATATGACCTCCCAAAGGATCACATAAAGACTTTCCTAATGTAAGTAGCCAATCGAATCTCACATGTAAACAGATCTACTAAAACAAACATGTAACTGGACCTTAAAGTGTCTGGAGCTTAACATGGTACCTATATAAACACAAAACACACATGCAAATAGGTGATGAGAGCTGAGGTCTAGGGTAACAGAATGTGAAAGAAATGAGATGTAATGGTCAAGGATACCAGGAATATGTTTATGTATTTGTAAGCTACAATTGTTGCACTCAGCATGAAGTGATTGTGTTGCTGGATTGTGTAATGAGAGTGGCTAATTTTGCCACAGCTGCTTAGGTTAACAACATGTTTTTTTGTTTTGTTTATTTGAATATGTTGTCCGCATTAAATGAAAAATAATGTCAGTATACCCTTAAAATGTAACTTTCAACATAAGGAGGCGTACGCCTCAAACCGTAATAGTCTAGGACAACATTTTTCCTGAATGCCGGAGTCAAATAGGCAAAGATTGCACCCTAAGGGAATGTGCTCTAGTATTGATGTGATGATGTGTATAAAAAAAAGACAATGTACACAATGTGGATCTTATTGTTGTGAAGCGCAATGTCGGAATGTGATTACCACACCCCCTCCCCTTTTTTCTTTCCTGCTATACCCCTCTCCCCATACGTTTTTATGTGACAAAATCACTAAGCAAAATACAAATTTCAACAACAACAAAAAAATGTATTGTTCATTAAGATTTCAGTTTAAGTTTAAATTAAAAAAGAATTAATGTTTTTTGTTTTCTATGAATTATTTTGCTCAATATATGCAATATTGAATGACAATTTTTAGACCTTTTATTTGAATTAAAAGTATGTAATATTTATTGAATCTAAATTAACAAACATAAAGTTATCATATTCAAGTATACATAATACATTTTATTATACTGTATATAATATGTATAATTATTGATGAACACCGTTATATAAAGGTGGTAAAAAGATTAGTCATCAATATAAAAGAACTGCTTCCTGTAAGATGTTACATTTAATGGTCTGAGTCAGTGCTAGTAAGACTTATTTTTACTGCCATGCCACGAGCAAAGTTGCAAGCTAGGACGTACAAGGAACAATTAATGACAAACTATTGTGCTAATGCATGAACAAACAGATGGTGAACAGATTTAACATCAAACATTATGTGGAAGAGGACCACTGCATATAGTGATGGGATTAATTGGTTTCAGACATCAGTACTATCACTGATTTTCATTATACAGAACTGTGACTTGGGGTTTATGTATCAGCAGTAATACTCTATGCAGTAGAAACAGATCAATAAATGGAAAGGTTTTGCAACAGTCCGTGTAATCTTAGAAGAACATGATCATATATATATGTCATGAAATCTGCTTTAAATGTCAACATTAACAATGATAATTATATTAATAATAATGAATTGTTTCCATGCAATTAAAATGAACAACACATTTAACACAAACACTGATAAAAAAAAAATGCACGTATATAAACAAAATTACAAAACGGAGGACAGAGCTGACACTCAATGACAGCAGATACGTTTCTCTGTTGCACCATGACTTGAAGCATTTAGAGCATGATAGTTGCACTATATTTGCTAGACTTGAACTACAATTCAGCTGCATTCAGGCTGATTGGGTGATCAGAAGACTTTACAATTTCTGAACAGCCACGCTCCAGAATCGCGGAGGAACAGACGTGCGTCAACCCAAACATGTTTGTTTTAATTTGTGATTTCGGAGTGTTGTTCCTGGCAGACACCAGAAAAAAAGTTTATGGAATGGAGATTGTTCATTCAACAGGTAGCCAATAAAAGATAACTGGTGGTTAGGAGGCAGCCACTAAATGTTGATCTTATTCAAATGAAGTGACCAAAAGAGGGGCAAGAGGAGGAAAAATAAAATAATTATACTTCCAAGCAGGATTCTTCTAGATATGTTTACATCCGTTATTGAGGAACAGAGACAATCAGTGTGTTTACCCTTGATGTGCCTGTGTTAGAGTGAGAGATAGCCTGGGTCCTTTATTCTAGTGTGAAACTAGCTTTAGCTTTTTGCTGTATCTAGTAGCTACTACTGCCAGAAGCACTAGAGAAAACTCAGAGTGGGAGCTAGGAAGCTGTCACTTTAGTTGGCCGGTCCTTGAGACTATCTTGCATATATACAGTTGTTAAGTTCTTTTTATTTATTTATTGTTAACTGGAGGGAAAGAAATACTTATTTTGTGGATTGTGGTGTCAGGAATACAATTCATTTTCCTATCCTACCAGTGGTGTTAGTGTAAAACTAATTTTAGCTTGTTATGTATCTAGCAGCTAATCCTGCCAGGGGCACTAGAGAAAACTTAAAGCTG
Source organism: Pelobates fuscus (assembly GCF_036172605.1). Classification (NCBI taxonomy): domain Eukaryota; kingdom Metazoa; phylum Chordata; class Amphibia; order Anura; family Pelobatidae; genus Pelobates; species Pelobates fuscus. The sequence continues at coordinate 37,956,570 of NC_086320.1, forward strand.
GAGATAAGAGACTGATACTTGGGTTGGCAGGCGTTTTGTCATTCGTCCTGGTGTGAGACTACTTTACCAA